>NC_057802.1:398305635-398605635 GCF_018294505.1 Triticum aestivum | reverse complement strand
AAGCACAGAACAGTCTGTAGTAATCTGTAACTAACGCAAACTTCTGGAACTCCAAAATATCAGCCAAAATAGGACGACCTCGGCAATTTTTTTATTGATCAGAAGCAATTGGAATCAGTATTTTATCACGTTCTGGTGATTTTTAACAATTATTTTCGTGAACGGAAAGTTTCTGGAAATTTCTGCAAGATCAAATAACTATCATCCAAGAATATCCTATAGGTTTAACTTGGCACAAACACTAATTAAAACATAAAAACACATCTAACCAGAGGCTAGAACAAATATTTATTCCTAAACAGAAGCAAAAAGCAAAAAACTAAAAATAAAATTGGGTTGCCTCCCAACAAGCGCTATCGTTTAACGCCCCTAGCTAGGCATTGATAATGAAGCTCACATGAAAGATAGCAATTGAAACATAAAGAGAGCATCATGAAGCATGTGAAAAACACATCTAAGTCTAACATACTTCCTATGCATAGGCATCTTATAGGCAAACAAATTATCAAGGCAAGCAAATCCTAGCATATCCAAGGAAGAAGAGAGAAACAATAGCAATCTCAACATAACGAGAGGTAATTTATTATCATGAAAATTTCTACGACCATATTTTCCTCTCTCATAATAATTACATGTGGGATCATAAGCAAATTCAACAAAATAGCTATCACATTAAATATTTTCAACACGATCCTCATGCATGCAAAGTTGACACTCTTCCGAAATAGTGGGATTAACATTAACTAAAGTCATGACCTCTCCAAACCCACTTTTATCAAAAATTTCACAAGATTGAATATTCTCCAAATATGTGGGATCTAAAGTTGACACTCTTCCAAGCCCACTTTCAATATTATTGCAAACAATATTATCAATCTCATATTCGTCACGGGGATTAAATAAATTTTCAAGATCATAAGACGAATCACCCCAATCATGATCATTGCAACAAGTAGTAGGCATAGCAAAACTAGCATCCCCGCTTGAGCAGCCAGTAGTAGAATAGGGACCTTATCCTCTCGCCCGACCCGCTCACGCGAGCGGGGGGGGGGGGGGATTCCCTCGACCAGCCGCCGCCGGCCCCCTCTCCCCTCGATCTCCTCCCCCCGCCGCCGCCGGAGCGCGCCGCCGAGCAAAGCCCGGCCGGCGTTGGCGGCGGCGGGCCATCTCACCCTTCGCGTGGGGCGGGCTGGCGCGGGGCAATCTCCTCGCATGCTTGCGCGGCGCTGGGCAGGGCGCGACGTTGACGGCCGTCCCGGCGACGGCGGGGGCTGTTGGCGTCGCTCGGTGGGCTGCTCGGCGGTGGTATGCCCCGTCGCGGCCGCGGCGGCATGATCCGGCTCGGCCCTGGCCGGATCCTGCTCGTGGCGGGCGGTGGTGCGGTGGATGTGCCTGTTGGAGTCGAAGACGGCGGCTGGCAAGGCGTAGCTCGGCCAGATCTGACCTCCTGCGGGGCGGGCCGTGGTCGGCGCGGGTCAAGGAGGGCGGTAGTGGTGTGAGCCAGGGGTCGGGGATGGCGGCAAGTGGCCCGGCCAGATCTGACCTCTCGGCGGCGCGGGCCGCGTTCGGCTAGGGCTGTGGGCGGCTGCCTCGACCGGGGCCATCTTGGGTGATCGGGATGGCGGCGGAGTGGCGGTGGTTGCGGATCTGCCCGCGACAGCGGCCGGCTTCTCCGGCGTCAGCTCGTCTGCGGTCGGACCGTCTCGACCTTCGCCCCATCTCCTCGTCATCTGGGCGCTACTCCCATCACAGGGCTGGTCCTCACCCAGCTGCGGTCCACCGCTCGTCTCGCGCCCGGTGCTGCAGGACCGAGCTCGTCTCGCGCACGGTGCAGCGGGATCGAGCTCGTCTCGCGCACGGTGCAGCGGGATCGAGCTCGTCTCGCGCACGGTGCAGCGGGATCGAGCTCGTCTCGCGCATCATGCAGCCAGACTGACCTCGTTCCCCTCTCGGTGCTGCAGGACCGCGCTCGTCTCGCGCTCGGGGCAGCAGGACGGGTCGGTGGATGCCAGTTCTGGCCGGCCTATCGGGTCTCCACGCTGGGGGGTCGCCCAGGGGTGCGAAAGGGGGGACCTTTCCGCTCGTCTCTTTCGTTGGGGTGGAGGCGGGTCTCGTGTGAGGTGGTGTCAAGGTCTTGGATGCCGGGGCGGCGGCCCTGGTGGTGGTAGCACGATGCTTTTGGACAGAGCCCCTGCTATGGCGCTGCCCGGTCACCATGGCCGTGTGGGCGGCGTGGTTGCCGGGATGTGGCGTTCGGTGGCGGTGAGTAGTGGCCGAGCTGAAAACCTGTTCTATCTTCGGACGGACCGGCGGCGGCGAAGATCGTTCCCTTCTTGAAGGCATCGTCGCGGCTCTCATTGCCCGTCATGCGGCTCCAGGGGAAACTCTGATCCTTGGATCGGGTGGTGGCGGCGCTCCGGTGTCGTACCCTTCCTGAAGGCGCCGCCTTGGAGCCCATGGTTCGTCATATGTAACTTCATCTCTTCGTTGTAGTATTGCTAGGAGTGGTGTTGTTGCGCTCAGCGCCTATGTATCTTGTCTTGGGTGTGTGCGTGTGTTGCGGTGACGTGTGTTTGTACTGGATGCTTGTTGGTCTGTGCTTTATATATAAAGCAGGGCGAAAGCCTTTTTCGGTAAACTAGCATCCCCAAGCTTAGGGTTTTGCATATTATTAGCACAATTGACATCAAGAGAATTTATAGTAAAATCATTGAAATCATGCTTTTCATCGAGGGAACTATCAAGCATGGGTGCAATAGCAACGGTCTCATGCTTAACATAAGGAACTATAGCAAATTCATCTTCGTAAATATTGGCATCATGGCCACAAGAATAGCAAGCATCATGTTCATCAAGGGATATTTCAACCAAATCATCGGAATCATCATTATCTATAGATTCATGCATATCATTATTTTCTTCCAAAGCAACGGTCATTCTTTCAATAAATTCTTGGACATAGACATTGTGAGCAAGGTTTTCATTGCAATATTTAAGTATGATGGATTTTTTAGATTTGTTGAGAGTAAAATCATACTTTTCAATCAAAGAAACAACTTCATGAGCACCCTTAAAAACAACAAATTCTTCAATTTGTTCGATATGATAGTAGCTATAAACACCCTTTGCATAAAAAGATAAGATTTCATTATCATTAAACTCACATAGGTAGGGAAGGTGTTTTTTAGGGTTCTTAGAGCAACAAGTAATATCACACATTTCACAAAGATTCCAAGCATAGCATAGCAAACTATTTATATGATACCATAAGAGCTTCCCTTTTTCAGACAAACGATGACGCACAAAATGAGCATGCTCTTCTAAAGATTTCCCATCAACTAGGCTAGTTGGGGTTTCAGCACGAGCGCATAAGGATCAAAGATGATCCAAGTAGAACACTTTAAGTGGATCCATATCAATAGATTTTCAGCAAGCGAAGATGCAAGCATATAGAAGGCACGAGGAAACACAAACAAAGATACATACGGGAAGAAGGTGAACGAAAAAGAGAGGGTGAATAAAACGGCAAGGGTGAAGAGGGGGAGAGGAAAACGAGAGGCAAATGGCAAATAATGTAATGCGGGAGATAAGGGATTGTGATGGGTACTTGGTATGTTGACTTTTGCGTAGACCTCCCCGGCAATGGCGCCAGAAATCCTTCTTGCTACCTCTTGAGCACTGCGTTGGTTTTCCCTTGAAGAGGAAAGGGTGATGCAGCAAAGTAGCGTAAGTATTTCCCTCCGTTTTTGATAACCAAGGTATCAATCCAGTAAGAGGCTACGCGCGAGTCCCTCATACCTGCACAATACAAATAAATCCTCGCAACCAACGTGATAAGGGGTTGTCAATCCCTTCACGGTCACTTACGAGAGTGAGATCTGATAGATATGATAGGATAATATTTTTGGAATTTTTGTGATAAAGATGCAAAGTAAAATAAAAGCAAAGTAAAAAGCAAAGGAAATAACTAAGTGTTGGAAGATTAATATGATGAATATAGAACCGGGGGCCATAGGTTTTACTAGTGGCTTCTCTCAAGAGCATAAGTATTTTACGGTGGGTGAACGAATTACTGTTGAGCAATTGACATAATTGAGCATAGTTATGAGAATATCTAGGTATGATCATGTATATAGGCATCACGTCCGAGACAAAGTAGACCGACTCCTGCCTGCATGTACTACTATTACTCCACTCATCGACCGCTATCCAGCATGCATCTTGAGTATTAAGTTCATGAAAACAGAGTAACGCCTTAAGCAAGATGACATGATGTAGAGGGATAAATTCATGCAATATGATAAAAACCCCATCTTGTTATCCTCGATGGCAACAATACAATACGTGCCTTGCTGCCCCTACTGTCACTGGGAAAGGACACCGCAAGATTGAACCCAAAGCTAAGCACTTCTCCCATTGCAAGAAAGATCAATCTAGTAGGCCAAACCAAATTGATAATTCGAAGAGACTTGCAAAGATAACCAATCATACATAAAAGAATTCAGAGAAGATTCAAATATTTTTCATAGATAATCTTGATCATAAACCCACAATTCATTGGTCTCAACAAACACACTACAAAAAGAAGATTACATCGAATAGATCTCCATGAGAGAGGGGGAGAACATTGTATTGAGATCCAAAAAGAGAGAAGAAGCCATCTAGCTACTAACTATGGACCCGAAGGTCTGAGGTAAACTACTCACACTTCATCGGAGAGGCTATGGTGTTGATGTAGAAGCCCTCCGTGATGGATGCCCTCTCCGGCGGAGCTCCGGAACAGGCCCCAAGATGGGATCTCGTGGGTACAAAAGGTTGCGGCAGTGGAATTAGGTTTTTGGCTCTGTATCTGATCGTTTGGGGGTACGTAGGTGTATATAGGAGGAAGGAGTACGTCGGTGGAGCAACATGGGGCCCACGAGGGTGGAGGGCGCGCCCTGGGGGGTGGGCGCGCCCCCTACCTCGTGGCTTCCTCTTTTGTTTCTTGACGTAGGGTCCAAGTCTCCCGGATCATAATCTTCCTAAAAATCACGTTCCCGAAGGTTTCATTCCGTTTGGACTCCGTTTGATATTCCTTTTCTGCGAAACTCTGAAATAGGCAAAAAAACATCAATTCTGGGCTGGGCCTCCGGTTAATAGGTTAGTCCCAAAAATAATATAAAAGTGAATAATAAAGCCCAATAATGTCCAAAACAGTAGATAATATAGCATGGAGCAATCAAAAATTATAGATACGTTGGAGACGTATCAGCCCTTCAAACGATCCCTCTCTCCTGGCCATTCTTGGTCTGGGGGCTCGACATACTGGGCCCTTTCCCCGTGCTGTCGGGGGCTTTGAGTACTTGTACGTTGCAATCGACAAGTTCACAAAGTGGCCAGAGGTGGAACCAGTGACGAAGGTGACAACACAGTCAGCCGTCAAGTTCTTCAAGGGACTAGTCTGCCGTTTTGGTGTGCCAAACAGAGTCATCCCCGACAACGGCATGCAGTTCACAAGCCACACCTTCATGCAGTACATTCAAGACCTTGGCAACAAGGTCTGTTTTGCTTCCGTGGCACACCCTCGGAGCAACGGCCAAGCAGAGAGGGCGAATGCTGAAGTGTTGTGAGGCCTGAGAACGAAGACCTTTGACAGGCTGCACAAGAGCGGAAGACGTTGGATTGATGAGTTGCCGGCGGTTCTTTGGTCGATCAGGATGACGCCAATTCGAGCCACCAGCCAGACACCCTTTGCCCTAGTATATGGGCGGAGGCAGTTCTCCCCACAGAACTCATATACGGGTCACCTCGAGTGCTCGCTTATGATGAGCTTGAGCAAGAGCAGTTGCGGCAAGATGACGCGACGCTCCTTGAGGAAGATTGTCTTCGGGCGGCTGTGAGAGCAGCACGCTACCAGCAAGCCTTGCGCCGCTACCATAGCCACAAGGTTCATGCCCGAAGCTTTGAGGAAGGCGACCTTGTTCTTCAGCGCATTCAGTCGGCCAAGAATTCCAACAAGTTGACGCCGAAGTGGGAAGGCCCTTATCGGGTAATGCGAGTCACCAGGCCTGGCGCAGTCCACCTGGAGACTGAAGATGATGTTTCAGTGAGCAACTCCTGGAATATCGAGCATCTTCGCAAGTTTTACCCATAAGGCACGGTTTGACGGGCCCCCCGACAAGCCACCTTTTGTACAAGCCTTGCCGGCAAGGCATGTAACCCTTTGTACAAAGCCAGGCGCAGACCCTGAGCACAAATAAACGAAGCGCTGGCGCCCTAAGTTATAGCATGCACGCTAGGTCGAGTCTCTTCCTTGGTTAGGGTTGATAGTGCTTAGCGGCGACTAACCCCTAGCCTAGAGGTCGAGTGCGCGTCTCTCTGTTCTTTTCTGCCCTCCTTTGGTTCGCAGGGCACATGGGCACTTCTACTGAGCTCCTTGGAAGAAAGGGAACGGACCGGCGTCCCGACCCCGGCAAACCAGAGTTGCCCGGGGCTGCAAGTACAAGGATCCAACTGCGGCAAGACAAGGTTGCCGGGGGCTGCAGATCCAGATAAGTCTTTCATCCTCTGTCATGCATTTTGGTACGGAACTGGGACATGTGAAACCTCGTTTTATCTCCAGGCTACCGTGCTCCCATTTTTCCTATACCTAAGGATTATCTCCTGGGTCCGGATTTGGTTGTAGCCGCGGCGGCAAGGAGATAGAACGAGGAGCCTAAGCCCACTTCATCCCTGCCTCCGCCAAGGGCGCGAGAATGGTCGAGCGAAGTGAGGGGGACGGCAAGGCCTGTTGCCGGGCAAAAAACGTTTATCTTAAATAGTAACAAGGATTCGCTCCTTGTCACGGGGTCCACCCACGAACGAAAAACCCAGCAAACATCCCTTTTTCATTAAAAACATCCCACACAGGTAAAGGTCGTACAGAATGAAAAACATGAGCAAGGGGATTACAAGTTCTAAATTTAACAAAGGCCCGAAGGCTTAGAAACTAAAAGAGAGATGAGATGCCCGTAATCCCTTTCTTGTCCCTCTCCTCAGGAGGCAGGTCCAGAAGGCGAAAGGGCAGAAGGGGCGCCTAGGCGAGCTACGAGCAGTAGAAAGCACCAAGAGAACACCTCGGTGGCAACCCAAGGGTGGGCCGGTGATGACGGTGCCGGGAAAGGAGCTGGAAGACGAGGCGGCAGGTCGCCAGACACGCGACGAAGGTGTCGGTGTCCGCGTACTCCGAGTTGATGGCCTTGCTGCCCGCCCTCTTCCTCTTCCGCAGCCTCCCGACGCCAGCCACCCAAGGAGACGGCCCCGAGAAGTTCAAGGAGCTGGCCCCTCCCCTGGCAAAACTCCGCCGGAGGAGCGGCCAGGTGCAGATGCTACTGCTGCCGCACCCGCCCAAGCGCGGGGCGTCCGACGCCTAGTCGGACTCGTCCCCGTCATCTGCCCCGATGTCCTCCTCGTCACTTTCGCTCGAGGAAGAGCTTCCATCATCGGATTCTCCGTCGGAGGAGCTCTCCATGCATCACTTCAGGCGAGTTCCAAAATCTCCGAATACCTTGACGGAGAGCAACCCATCCTCCACTAATTTGAAGTAGAGGACGAGCCCCGCCGTCAGGCTGTGGATGCGAGTGAATGTCTTCCATCCACGGCGGAGGTACATGACCCGAGGAGCCTGGAAGTCAACGTCGACCCGCGTGCCCCCATTCCCGGAGCCCCTCATGTGCAACCTGAGGGTCTGGGGCGGGTCACGCTCCATCTCCCGAGCAAACGGGGCGGGAAGACGAAGATGGCAACGCGGAGGCCGGCGCAGCCTCATGAAGAACTCGCGGGGCTGGTCTCCAACGTGGCCCTCCGTCGGGAAAGGCATCATTGGCGGGGGCGAGGCTGGCGCGCCGCCCCATCCTCCTCTTCCCCAAGCACCACGACCTCTGCCACAGCTTCGCCCACGGCCTCGCCCCCTCCCCCTTCCCCTCGCGGCCGGCTCCACCACCGCGGGCTCAGGAGGAGGAGGGATGCGCTGTCAAGCGGCGACCCTCGTCGCCACCGTCGAGGGACCGGGGTTCCCCTTCTCCATGGCGGATGAGAGGAAGAAGCAGAAGCACGAGGAGATAGAAGATAAAAGAATGCGGGATGCCACCCCCCCTTCCATCTCCTTATAAAGGGGCGGGGTCGGGGCTCGGCCGCCCCGCTCGGCCAATCCAGCCACCACAGGCGCAGGGAATCGAGACCGACCCGCTGCCCCTACCAGCGACGGCCCGGTTTCCCGTCTCCACCGCTTGCCACCCCAAGCGCATGGAGGACGCGTGGCGAACATGCAGAACCAAGGGGACGGGTGAAGCGACCTCTCCCCACCCCGTGATCGTGGGGTGTGGACGCCTTGAAGACCGCGACCCGGCCCCATTCAGTAAATGGGCCGCGCCTTTACGCCTCTCCCTCTTCATGGGGAAGGCGCGAGCTGCCCCTGTATCGCGATGTGACGCATGCCTGCGGAAACCGTCCCACGCATGCCGCCCACGTCACGCACGCCCCTTCCCACGTCGCGCATTCAACACAGGTCGTGGGGAAGCGCAGCAGACGAAGAGTTACTGCGATGAAAATCCGCCCCGCCTGCCGCGCACCATTTTGGGCCTGGCCCAACAACGTGCCGTGCTTATGTGTAGCCCAGGCCCGGGGGCTCCTGTCGGTGTACAAAAGTAGGGGCTCTCCTTTTGACCCCTTTACTTGTGCACAGGTAGTCAGAGCCACGCGCCGCGGCCACACAAAGCAGGGCAAGGGAGGGAAGCCGGAGAGAAGCCGATGTACAAGACAGCCAAGGCAACGCCAAGGCCGAGACCACAAAAGAGCAGAGAGACGAAGCAGGTTCCCCGGCAAGACCCATCCGGGGCAGCCTCCGCGGCCCCGGAAGGCCCTTGTCAGGGCGGCTCGTCCAACACTAGCGGAGCGCACCACCCTTGAGCCCACGGTCTCCAACACCATCGACCACGTTGGGACAGGGCTCGGGAGGCACCTCCATGGTGGCATGCAGATCTTTGTGAAGACAAGGAATATTCAAGATCAGATGAGGAATAAAAGACAACGATCCTCGGCAAGATCCTTGCCGAGGGGAGCCACAAGACCCCCGGCAAGATCCTTGCCGGGGACAACAGCACGCCACGGCGAGGCCCTTGCCGGGCCACCCGGCAAGGCCCTCACCAAGGGCGTCAGCGGGGCCACTGCCAGGCCCACACCAACCAAGTCTCCATCGCCATTCGCATGCAGCTGCCAGCCCAACCAGCTGGACAGGCACCTGCGTGGCAACATGCAGCTTCCAGGCCAACTCAGCACACGCCTGCGTGGCGGCATGCAGATCTTCGTGAAGACCCTACCACCGCGCCACCTCATCTGCCTGCCTGCCTACATGGCACCGCATGCATCGCTGGCCAGGGCGCGTGTCGAAGCGAGGAGGAGCGGCGACGGACGGGACGGGCCTTGTTCCCGTCCCCGATAAAGCAAGGGGACACCTAACCTACGCATTAAATGCGTCTTGTCCTGTAATACGAGCGATAAGCTCGTAGCACTGTACGCCTTTCCACCTCCTGTGTGCCACTGTGGCAGCCCCTTTCAACTATAAAAGGAGGCCCATGGCACACTGGAGAGGGATTCAGCTCTTTTGAACCACGCAGCCACCGCAGCTAGTTCAAGAGCTCAAGAACACTCAATACATCCACCAAAGCAGGACTAGGGTTTTACGCATCCTTGCGGCCCGAACCTGGGTAAACGATCCTTGTGCTGATTACTAATCCTGCTCTTCTTGCAACCCTGCGCCCCGGCAACCGTAGTAGGGATTCTTGTGATCCCATAGGTGTCGTTTCCCACCGACATCGGGCGAGGTGTTTTTGCCGGTTTATCCTGTGGCTTTTTCTTCCAGAACGGATCATCGCCCTGTCAAAGATGGACAAAAATTTGAGACAATATTTAAAAAGGAGCAAGCTTAAACAAAAAGTTGTGATTCTTACAGTTGGCGGTTTATTGGAAACGCAGAAGAGACTTAATCCGGTTTGGCTAGAGACAGCTTCCAGTTCATTCAGTATTTTCTTGACAGATTCAGTAACTTCAGCTTCTGTTAGCTGAATATCAATATGTCCTTGAGGATCTTTCAAACTCCCTGTGTACTCACACATTAAGCCGGGGCGCCGGCTTAAGGGCAAAATGCTCCAGGTTATCCAACAGCGAGAAAAATCGACACCTGTTAAACCGTTCGCCATAAAGGCTCTGAGCTTTGACAGTTGTGGAGCGTAGTTGGACCTTTCCTTTGCAGTTAATTTCTAAGGAAAGGGATGTGTGTTACTAAGACGGTGAGGGCGGTAACCCGGTAGAGGATTTTCATTAGTTGGAGATGTATCTTTGCAATAAAACCAAGTCTGATTCCAGTCCTTGGGGTGACTATGAAGCTTGGCATGAGGGAAGCTGACGTCTTTCCTCTTTTGAATAGCCATGCCACCAAGTTCAGTGTTGGGTCCGTCTATAAAATCTGTACAACGGTTTAAATAGAAGAAATCCCTAAACAGTTCAACTATGGGCTCCTCTTGAAGATAAGCCTCGCAAAATACTTGGAAATGGCAAACATTGGACACAGAGTTTGGGCCAATGTCCTGAGGGTGGAGTTGGAAGCTAGCAAGCACATCTCGAAAGAACTTTGATCCGGAAGGGCTAAACCCTCGGCTCAGGTGATCAACAAACACGACTACTTCTCCATCCTTGGGCTCAGGAGGATTTTCTGGACCGGGGACCCTCCACTGGATAACTTCTGTCTTCGCTAAAGCGCCAGTTGCGACACATCCCTCTAGTTGCGATTTCGTAACCCGGGAAGGGACCCAGTTACAAGCATCAAATTGTTTGGCCATTTCAATGAAAAGCTAGAAAAAGATCAATGCCGGTTTAAGATTTATGACGGACAAATATAAAGCGACGCAAGATCAGAAGCAGAAACAGAGGCATATACACATTGTTAAACCGGAGTCTGACATTTGTTAAACCGGAGTCTGGTATTGGAGGAGTTACAAAGATAAATGCATTGGCCGTTTAAGAGGGGACTAATGGTACCTACCGAATTATCATTTTCTAAAAAGCTAAACCACCTATATTGGTATGAAAGGTACAGATCTAAAATAGCTAAGTAAGGGGGAAAATAGGTTTCACAGACTGTTATGATAAATTCAGATCTGCGGTGTGTCAGAAAACCAAAATATATTCAGACCTAAAGTACAGGTGCTTCAACAGTTCATCAGATTCAGATGAGTTTTTTTTCTATACGAAGGGGATGTTATAATGAGGAAAAAGGGAACTATGGCTACGGCCGCACAAGAAATATCAAATCCAAACTAGCCATTTATGCTACTAAGAAGAACAGGGAAGAATAGCGCCGGAGCATCAATGAACTCCGATGAACACCGAAACCCTAATGGTGGATCTAGGGCAAGGAAAGGAGAAACTTATCGATGCTGATGGAACAGCGGACGAGCGCCGTGTTTTTCTGGTACGATCAGGTTGATGCAGCGGTCGGAGTTGATGTCGTGGGCAGAGCTTGACGACGGCGGCTGCGTGTGACGGTCAGGTCGATGCAAGGAAGAAGAAAGACAAAGAGGCAAGGGGGAAAAATGAAAAGGACCCCCGGTCTTATTTATAAAGGCGAAAGGATAAGTGACAGACGCGAGAATCGAGGAGCCCAAAGGTTGGATATGTGACAGAGCTGTCGCCTCGATTGTCGGAGGCTCATTAATGAAGATGAGATATATGCAATCTTTAATAACACGTGACATCATGGCGGTTTATCATGATCCTGGAAGATGACGTCATGTCGGTTTACAAGATTTACGCAAAGGTGCTGAAGGAGGAATTTTTCTCAAAGTGTTGAAGATTGACATGAACCAGTTCAAATCAATCTGGGGCCTAATGTTGGGGATATTACTACTGGGTATAAACCGGCCAGGAGAGGCTGGGTTATCCCCATAACGAGTTATTTATATTTGAAGCCCATGAAGACAAGGAGTGTGGCGCTTTACGAAGGCCCAGGGCCCAAAGGCGGATTAAAGCCTGTAGACATAAACCGCCATTGATATGTAAACTTGTGTTGTAAGATAGAAAGAGTAGAAACCGAGCAGGACACGTTTATGAGCCGGCCTCGGGATTCTGTAAACCGGCGGGCGTCAACCTATGTATATAAAGGGACGACCCGGCGGCGGTTTAGGGACAAGAAAAACAACAACTCGAGAGCCAGGCATAGCGAATTCGCTCCCTGGTCATCGAAACCCTAGCAATTCCACAACAACTAGATTAGGCCTTTACCTTCACCGCAAGGGGCCGAACCAGTATAAAACTCTCTGTGTCCTTTGTCCGCTTTAACCCCTTTAAGCTAACCCGTCGTGATGGCTCCACGACTAAGTCCTTTCACTAGGACATCTGCCGTGACAAAACCACGACAGGGGCTGAAGGCGTCGAAGGAGAACAACTTCAGCAGTGTCTCAACGGCGAAGCTCCGCAAGGTGTGGATGGGATGGTAGCTCTGCTTGGACCCCCTCCTTCCACAGGCGGGCGCAGCCACAGCAACGGCGCTCGGTCCAGGATCAGCCACCGCCCTCCGGCCGTCCCTGCCACGGGGGCAGTCACGGCGCGTGTGTCTCCTCCCAGGCGGGCCGACCCGACCATTGCACCCAACGGAGCCGCGGACCCTCGAGCGCCATCGCCGCGTGCCCCCGCTGCCCAGGTGGTCGCCCCACCACAGCGCGGGCACACCACCGCCACCGCCGCCGCCACAGGCACCGTCAGGAGCCAGGCGACGGTGCGGTCGAAGTCATCAACATCCATGCCAAGCACAACCACGGAGGCTATGGCGCGGGCCCAGCTGCTACTAAGGTTCCCACCAGCAGCCGAGCAGATGGACGAGTGGCGCGCCACCATCTAGAGTCTGCTCGGTTTCGCTGAGGCTGGGGGCTCGCGACACGCTGGCCCGCCACGACCTCCCCAAGCGATGATGACCGCCCGTACTACTGGCCGAACGGAGGGGGCTTTCCCTACCGTGCAGTCCCTACCACGGCAGCAAACGCGGGCGCAGCAAGATCAAGACCCCGACGACGTCTCAATGGCCTCTTCCGACCCTCGAGCACGTCCAGGCCAACAGCAAACCTCGGAGGATAGGCGGCGGGGAGACGCACACATCGCCATGGGATGGCCTCTCGACGACCCCCGCCAGGCCGACAGGTGCGGCGACCTCAACGTCGACGAGCCTGCGTTCGGTGTTGGCGGGTGCCTACCTTTCGAGGTCGGCTGCCCTGCCTTTACACGAGAACTGTGGCAAGTCCGTTGGCCGTCCGTTCGCACGTTCAAGCCAGAGAGACCCGAGAAGTACGACGGGAGTCTGAACCCGGCAGAGTTCCTGAGCATCTACACCATCGTTGTTCAGGCTGCCGGGGGAAGGGACGAGAAGGTGTTCACCAACTACTTCTCGTTGGCCCTCAAGTCCAATGTGAGATCTTGGCTCATGCACCTGCCGGAGAACTCCATTTCGTCATGGGCAGACCTGTGCCACGAGTTCATCGATGCCTTCACCGGTGGTCACCAGGAGCCCGGCAGGCCCAGCGACCTACAGCTTCTCCAGCAGAAGGAAGGAGAAACTCTCCGTAAGTATTTACAAAGATTCAGTAAAGTTCATAGGAATATTCCGAATATCCAGCCGGCAGCTGTTATAGCAGCCTTCCAGTCCAATGTGTGCAACCGTCGCATTTGTTCTAAGATGAATCTGCGGTTGCCCAAGACTGTGAAGGAGCTGTACACATTTGTGGACAAGTGTGCCCAGATGGAGGAAGGAAGTTGCCCGGAGAGCAGGATTGCATCAATGTTGATTTAGAGGATGAAGATGAATCAACCCGTCAGAGAAAGGGCAAGAAGCACAACAAGAAGCCAAGAGATAAGACAGTGATGACTGTGGAAGGTTCAGGCATGCCTAGTACCGGCAAGAAGGCCAAGGCCAAGGCCCCCGGCAAGGAAATTGCCACGTGCACTGCTTGCCGGGAAGCCGCTGCTACAGAAAAAGCCGGGAAAGGTGATGGGCCGTACTGCAAGATCCACTGGACCAAAGGCCACGACCTTCATGAATGTTATCAAGTAGAGCAGCTTGTCAAGAGACAAAGAGAAGAGTATGATAAGCGTGATAAGGAGAAAGGTCAGAATGTTGCTGGCGGAAAGGGCCGAGGCGGTGAAGCAAACCACCCCGACAAACCCTTTCGGAACCAAGGAAAACCCATCATGATTTGAGAGATGGAGGGGATGAAGAGGAAACCAATGAGCAGGGTTTTCAGAAGGCCACTGATGCCCTATGCATTGATGGAGGTGCATCCTTGCACACCTCCCATCGCCAGCTCAAGCGATGGGCACGAGAGGTAAATGTTGCGGAGCTAGCGCAAGAGGCCCAGAAGCCGCTCAAGTGGTCCCGCACACCCATCATCTTTGATGAGGAGGACCGCCCTTGCCGCACCACCGCGGTAGGGTGCTTGCTGTTGTTGGTCTCCCCAATAATTCGCAACCTCAAAGTCACAAAGATGTTAGTGGATGGCGGGGCTGGGTTGAATCTGATTTCCCCGACAGTTATTAACAAGCTTCAGATAGGAGAGGAAGAGCTGGAGGTTACCGGCACATTTCAAGGAGTCAATCCCAGCAGGAGCCATCCCAAGGGAAAGATTACGTTGCCGGTGACGTTTGGGGGAGAGCTGAACTATAGGACTGAGAAGATTGTGTTTGATGTGGTCGAGCTCCCCCTGCTGTACAGTGGGATTCTGGGACGCCCGGCCTTGGCCAAGTTCATGGCGGCATCTCACTATGCTTACAACACTTTGAAGATGCCTGGGCCATTGGGAGTCACCACCATCCCATCAGATGAGAAGGATGTGATTATCTCTGTGGACAGGATGTATCGGGATGCCGTCACAGGAGAGGCTTGTAGGACCTCCGGCAAGGAGTCCGAGAAGCGTGCCCCCTCCGAGTGCACGGCACCCGTTGACGATGTGCCGGAGTGTTCCAACAGCAAGAGATCCAAGGTTGCTGCACCCCAAGAATGGATTATGTATTTTTATGGTGCTTTTTCCCTACAAGGTGCAGGAGCTGGCGTGCTTCTCGTTGCCCCCTCCGGGGAGCACCTGAAGTACGTCATCCAACTGCACTTTGCCCAGGAAGAAGCCTCCAACAATACAGCTGAGTATGAAGGGCTCCTTGCGGCGCTCAGGATTGCAGCAGAATTGGGAATCAAGAAATAGATCATTCGAGGAGATTCACAGTTAGTGGTGAGACAAGTCAACAAGGATTACCAAAGCCCATTGATGGAAGCATACATTGAGAAAGTAAGGAGGTTAGAGGAACGCTTCGATGGGTTGCAAACAGAGCACGTACCCCGTGCGGAAAACAACATAGCTTATCACCTGTCAAAGTGTGCTGCGCAGAAGATCCCTGTGGAACCAGGAACTTTTGTTCTCCACCTCTCTCAACCCTCCGTATCACCAGCCACAATGGCTCAGAAAAGGAGAAAGTTGGACTACGATAAGCCTCTCCCGATCGAGCCATCCGCTCCCGGCAGAGACCCTGCCGGAAACAACTCCTTACAGCCTGCTGGACCACCCCCTCCAGCTGGGCTTATCGACCCCGCGTACGAGGCTGGTGCTCCCGCAGCCGAGGAGGTGCTGCTCGTCCTCATTGCCGAGCCCCAGGCTCCAACTTGGGCAAGGCACATCGTCCGCTTCCTCCAAACCGGAGAACTCCCCGGCGACCAAGATGAAGCTGAGAAAGTAGCCCGGAGGGCCAGTATGTATCTGTTTGTGGATGACACTCTATACAGAAGAAGGCCCAACAGTGTGAAATTGAAGTGTGTCTGCCGGGAGGATGGAAAGGAACTACTGGCTGAAATTCACAGAGGAGTGTGCGGCTCACACATTGGATCAAGGGCATTAGTTGGGAAAGCATTCCGACAAGGATTCTATTCACCCACAGCCCTCCAAGACGCAGTTGAGCTCGTCACGACATGTGAAGCCTGCCAGTTCCATTCCAAGAGAACACACCTGCCTGCCCAAGCCCTTCAGAAAATCCCTCTGTCATGGCCATTTTCGGTCTGGGGGCTCGATATCCTCGGCCCCTTCCCCCGAGCAATCGAGGACTTTGAATTCTTGTTTGTTGCCATCGACAAGTTTACAAAGTGGCCAGAAGTGACTGCCGTGAGGAAGGTGACTGCCCAGTCAGCTATCAAGTTCTTGAAAGAATTGGTGTGTCGTTTCGGAGTTCCGGCAAGGATCATCACTGATAACGGCACCCAATTCACGAGCCACGCCTTCATGCAATATGTTCGAGCCCTCGGATGCAAAATCTAATTTGCCTCTGTGGCACACCCCCGGAGCAATGGGCAAGCAGAGAGGGCGAACGCTGAAGTGCTTCGTGGACTCAAGACAAGGACTTTCGATATGCTGCAGAAGCACGACAGTCGGTGGATCGAGGAGCTGCTAGTAGTTCTCTGGTCCCTCAGAACGACACCTAATTGAGCTACCGGGCAGACTCCCTTCTCCCTAGTCTACGGGGCAGAAGCAGTTATCCCCACAAAACTCATTTACAGGTATCCTCTGGTGCTTGCCTACGATGAAGTAGCGCAAGATCAGCACCGGCATGACGACGCTGTGCTACTCGAGGAGAACCGTCTCCGGACCGCTACGCGTGCTGCACGCTATCAGGAAGCCCTGCGTCGCTATCACAGCCGCGGGGTTCGTGCCCGATGTTTTGAGGAAGGTGACCTTGTCCTTAGGCGCGTTCAGTCCGCCAAGGGTACACACAAGTTATCACCAAAGTGGGAAGGCCCTTACCGGGTAGTACGAGTCACCAGACCTGGCGCAGTCCGTCTGGAGACCAAAGATGGCACACTGTTGCAAAACTCATGGAACATTGAGCATCTCCGTAAGTTCTACCCGTAAGGCGCAGAGGCTGCCGGGCCCTGCCTGGCAGCCACCGATTGTACATGGCCTTGCCGAAGTTGCATGTAACCCCTTGTACAAGCCGGGGCGATGACCCCATGCAAGAGAAAATAAAGAAGCGCTGTAGGGGGCCCCCAACTAAGATTGCATGCATGCACGAGGACACCCAGATCATTGCATAAGCATTTCATTAGCATTTGCATATGCATATAGATAGGATTGCATCCTGCATTCATTCTCATCTACATGGAGTTGCAGGTTCTTTCCATGAACTTGGCTTCGACGAATGACGAGAATATTGCACGGCACGACGATTCCCGGCAAGCCAAACAGATAAGTTCACCTCTTGTCTATTTGTATTCTGTAAAGCTACAACTTTGCATAACAAAACCTTGCCTCTTTGTTTGAAACTTAGGTACTCCCATCCATGGCTCGAACGTTGCTTTGGTCAGGATGGTCGCAGTAGCCTTTGGAAAAAAGAAGTTGGCGGGGGGCTAGACCCTCTCTTTGTTCCCCAACAGACGTAGTTCTCCGGCAGACAAAGGGGCTGCCGGCAGGATATCCTGCCGGGGAAAACTTGTTTATTCTATTAAAGAGGAACTTTGCCTCTGCATGGACATACACATGCACGGGTTCCCAGCAAGATTTATCTTTTTCATTCATATGCAGTTACAAGTACAAGCATTACAGAATACAAAGATGGACTTGAGAGACTACATTATTTGAGTTAAAATTTGGCGATTGCCTACAAGTTTAAGATTGAAAAAAGATAAGTGCCCCGTGATCCCCTCTTTTCATTTTCCCTCCTTCAGTCATTGCGACGGAAGGAGGAAAAGACGAGAAAAGAAGCACCCAAGAAGGAGCCCACCCCGGTCTCGTCGGGGCCCGTCAGGCACGGCCTGACAAGACCGGGAGTGGCAAGGCTGCGAAGGAGGAGTGCGGAGGGGGCGGGGCGGCGCCTTCTGGTCGCCACCTCCAGGGCCAGTAAGAAGCCCCTGCTTGAACGCCGGTGGAGTCATCCACCGAAGCTCAGCCGGAAGAATGCTGGAGGCGAGGAGAAGGCGCCAAGAGAACATCCCTCCCCGGTGCTATCACCCGAAGAGGCTGTGATGACAATGCCGGGGAGGGAGGGGAAGAGCGGAAAGACGGGGTGGCAGGACGACGGTCGGAGGCGAAGGCATCCACGCCATCGTACCCCGACCTGACCCCCTGCCACCTGCCTTCTTCATCTTCCCTTGCTTTCTCCTCACCACCGCTGCTCCCGGGAAGCGCCAAGACCCCGGTCCGACGCCCCCAGCGGAGAAATAGCAAGCAGTCGGGGCAGCCAGGGGAATTGGGGCGCGCCGCTCCCCTCCTTGGTGGGCAGGAAGGCGCACTTCTCGTCGACAACGACCCCAAGGCCCTCGGGAGGAGCAATACTAATATTACCAGTGATATCCAGCCCCGCCTCCCGGCCGAACCTCGAAGAGACCAAGAAATTCACCACGCCAAGGACCAAGCTCACTCCCCGAGCATCAACACCGGAGTGAGGCCACAACTGCCCCAAGCCAAAGCCCGGGGGCTAGCCCCGGGCCCTTCTCTTCAGCATCACTAGAAGAAGCAGAGAACCAGAAAAAAAGAAGAGGGATGCAGATATGGATGACTCCGCCTTCCTCCACCCCTCCTTTTATAGGTGGGCCGGGGAAAGGGACTGCTCCATCAGTGGGCGACCACTGCCCTCCTCCGCCAATTCAAGGCAGGCGGGCCCTCTTCAAGATGCTCACCCACGCCATGCGCCTCTGTCACCTACCCCGCGTGATACATGCAACATACATGGCCAGGGATAAGAGCGCGCCGTGGGAAGAGTAATTTGGCAGTTTCTACGCCGTGAGTTAAAGTCATTCACGGGCCATCACTGCCGCGGCCCACCACTATTGGCTTTACATCACGCACGGAGAAATCAGAAACCGCCCTGGAATCAAGACTACCGCAGCAGCAATGGAGAACTTCAAGGGGCCAACCCCTTCAGCACCCCTGCCTGTGCACTTATTAGGCCCTACCCCGACGATGCTCCGCAGCACGTTCGGGGCAGGCCCGGGGGCTTCTGTCAGTGCAACAGACCCCAGGTATGTTGACCAACTGTGCACAGGCACAAGATCAAAATTGAAGCATTGGCTCAAGCCAGAGATTCAAGAATCAAGAGATTTGAAGAACCAACATACAACCCAGAAAGACCAAGGACGAGCAAAGAGAACAAACTATCTATAAGGAAAGGGCCTCCCTCGCCGGGCAGGCAAGCCCTGCAAGGGGCCAGGCCGCCACCAGTAGCAAGCATCCGAGACTCCCTGGCAGGGCCTGCCGGGGCTTGCGGGGGCTGAACCACCCCGCCAACCACGCAAGTATGACCCACGTCGTCAATCAGTGTGGTGTAAAGCTGCAAAGTGACTAAGTGGCAGCATTTGCCACATGGCAGCCATCTCCTACGGAAGAAACCCACAGATGACACCCGTCCAGCAACATGTCAAGAGAACAAATGCGGAGCTAGCGATATAAGCCCGGCAGGCCTTGCCGGGCAGCTAGTGATATGACACTGAGCGGTGCATTTAATGCACCCTGTCTGCCCGCAGAGTTAGGTATGATAGCACTGTTTGCTGTCATATCAGTGGGTAATGACCATTTTTCCACTGTGGTGACCCCTTAATCTATAAAAGGAGGCCCATGGCATTCGTAGGAAGGGGTTAGAGGGTTGGAAACTTGACAAACCCGAGCCACCATACGCACGTAGTCACCGTAGCCCCGAGGCAAGTCTTGCCGGGCAAGTGTACCATGAACCACCACGTTCATTTCCACTATCAATCCACCAAAGCAGGAGTAGGGTCTTACGCCTCGCGGCGGCCCGAACCTGGGTAAATTTCTTGTGTGCTCTCTGTCGTGCTGCCGCGCGCTGATCTGCTCTTTGTGCAACGCGACGTCCCCCCGCCGAACCAGCAAGGGGCCGCCCGGTCACATAGGTGGCCGCGGATATCCCGCAACACCTGATATTAGCTTTCTTGCACCAGAAGAAGGGCACCAACTGCCTTATGGGGTGACCACAAGGTCCTAGGGTGCCCTACCCCCTGGGGCGCGCCCCCTGCCTTGTGGTCCGCTAGGGCATCGTCTCGCGTTGATTCTTTTTCCCGAAAATCACATATATTCCATAAAAAATCTCTATTTTTATCGCGTTTGGACTCCGTTTGATATGGATTTTCGGTGAAACAAAAAACATGCAACAAACAGGAACTGGCACTAGGCACTGGATCAATATGTTAGTCCAAGAAAATCATATAAATTTTTGCCAAAAGTATGTAGAAGTTGTAGAATATTGGCATGGAACAATAAAAAATTATAGATATGATGGAGACGTATCAACAGACTCGGTACCTTCATGCGTATCAACCAAAAGTATCCCAAATTTCCTTTGCATTCTCAAGGCGGCTAATTTTGTTGAATTCTTCGGGGCACAATCCACTAAAGAGAATATCACAAGCTTGAGCTTTGTATTGCAAAATCTTAAACTCTTCCGTGGTCGCTTCATGATCCAGTTCTCTACCATCCTCAAAGAATTCACCTTGCAAGCCAACACGCAAAACAACCCAAACGACAGGGTTATAACCAGGAATATGCATTTTCATCTTATGCTTCCAACTAGCAAAATTTCTACCATCAAAATAAGGACCTCTACGGTGATAGTTACCCTCGCTAGACGCCATACTCTCCTAGGTTGTGAACCCAAGGATATGATCACCATAGCTATGGAATCAAGGCTAATGGAGACCAAAGCTCTGATACCACTTGTAGGATTGTAAGTATGTCTAGAGGGGGGTGATTAGACTACTTGACCAAATAAAAATCTTTCCTTTTCCCAATTTTAGTTGTGGGCCGATTTTAGAAATTATGACAAGTCAAGTAATCAACCTACACATGCAATTCTAAGATTAGAGCAGCGGAAAGTAAAACATTGCATATGAAGGTAAAGGGAAGGGTTTGGAGAAGGCGAACGCAATGGAGACACGCAGATTTTTGGCGTGGTTTTGATAGGTGGTGCTATCATACGTCCACGTTGGTGGAGACATCAACCCACAAAGGCTAACGGCTGCGCGAGTCCACGGAGGGCTCCACGCATGAAGGGTCCACAAAGAAGAAACCTTGTCTTTCCCACCATGGCCATCGCCCATGAAGGACTTGCCTCACTCGGGTAGATCTTCACAAAGTAGGCGATCTCCTTGCCCTTACAAACTTCTTGGTTCAACTCCACATCATGTCGGAGGCTCCCAAGCGACACCTAACCAATGCAGGAGACACCACTCTCCAAAAGGTAATAGACGGTGTGTTTATGATGAACTCCTTGCCCTTGTGCTTCAAATGATAGTCTCCCGAACACTCAACTCTCTCTCTTAGATTTGGCTATGGTGGAAGAAGAATTTGAGTGGAAAGCAACTTGGGGAAGGCTAGAAATCAAGGTTCAAATGATAGTAATGGAATCTCTTGATCTCAACACTTGAGTAGGTGGTTCTCTCTCAGAAAATGAATTGTTGAAGTGTAGGCACGTTCTGATGGCTCTCTCATATGAGAAGAAGGGGTGGAGGGGTATATATAGCCTCCACAAAAAATCTAACTGTTAGAAACTTTTGACCCATCTCGGTGGCACCGATCAGAAAACTCGGTGGCACTGATCTGTACAAAAATATGAACATTAGGAATCTCAGTGGGACCAAGGGGTACAACTCGGTGGGACTGATGTGCTAGGGCTTAGGGAAAACTTCATCTTGGTGGTACCAATTGCATCAAATCGGTGAGACCAAAGTGAGTGCAATGAGCAATAGGGAATCTGTCAAGCCAACTCGGTGGGACCGAAGTGAATGCCACAAGTCACAGAGAGCTAGCAAGGCCATCTCGGCGAGACCGAGTTCCGTATCGGTGCGACCGAACTGTTAGGGTTTTGGAAGCGGCCATGTCAAGATGAACTTAGTGGCTTAGGATGGGAAATCGGTGGGGCCGAGTTTGAGTTTAGGTTTTGGACATATTTGCATAGAGAAAGTGGCTGACAGTTTTGGAGCAATATCACTAAGCACTTTGAACAAATAGACCATTAAGAAACACCTCATCCCATACTATTGGCTTTCCTATGGACTCAATGTGATCTTGGATCACTTAAACAAAAATGTAGAGTCTTGAGCTTTTGCCAATCCTTGTCCTTAGCATTTTGAGGGGTCTCATCTCTATGTCATGCCATTCCATACATTGAACATCCTGAAATATTTATCTTGAAAGGATATTAGTTCAATGAGATATAAGTTGTTATGAATTACCGAAACCACCTGGGGATTAGTTGCACTTTCAGGTACGCGTCGGTGGCAGGGCGAGGTGGCGAAGAGGAGGCGGAGGAGAGGAAGAGAGAGGAGGGAAATTTTACTCGGCCACCACGAGTCAGAGTTAATATAAGGAGAAGAATGGGGATGTTGTAAAAAATTTACTCCGCTAACCGTTATAAGGGATCGGCTAGGTGCAGTTTAGAGGAGAAAAAAAGTCAAATTAACTACCTTATGGCCGGATAAGGGATCGGTTAGAAATGCCCTTAACCAAGTAGTGATGCGGGTGACGAGAAGTAAAACAAGTGAATGTGCGAGATTCATGCACGCCACGTCTTCTTCAGTTTAAAGTGCTAAGAGCATCTACAACCGCAAATATCCAAAACCGACCTCCGAACATGCGGGCAGTGACCGGACACCACACCAAAAACGTCCTCCACAATCATAAATCGCAAACTTCATACCTCAAATCCATAATACACATGCAAATAACAACCTACGTACTACGTACATAGGTAAAACTACTCACCGTCGGAGATCTCAAATCTCTCCGCGCCTAGCGTCGGGTAGACGGGCAAGTGTGGAAACTCCTGCACCTGCAGAGGCTCTGGCACCTCCTCCCCTTTCGCCTCCGCATCTAGTTCGGTGAACAGCGCCTCCGTAGCCGTCTGTTCTTGCCAGATGAACTGTCGGTTGGCCTCAACGTAGGCCTTGTCCGGATGGGCTCAAGGATGGTGGTCTACTCCACCATCTCCATCACTTGGGCAGCCTCGTACTCCACCTCCGCGTCCACCATGGTGAAGCCCGCAGCCAGCAACGCCTCCTCCTCTGGCCCCGCCTCCTTCTCCTCCAAGGGCTCCGCTTCCAGCTTTTCCTACCCCTCCTCCTCCTCCATGGGCTCCTCTTTCGACAGCTGTTCCCCCTCCTCCTCCTCCCGCCTACTCTTCCTCCTCCTCCCGCCTACTCTTCCTCCTCCTCCTCATACTCTAACGGCTCTGGTGAATCCGAAGGATGGATGGCAGTGAAATGAGCAGCCCGCCTCGCCAGGATTTACTCCAGCAGCGGCACCCTCCGCTCCGGAGTGAGCATGGCAGAGGTGGTGATCCGGCGCATGCTCGAAATATGCCCTGGAGGAAATAATATTTTATTAGTTATTTCCACATGTATAATTGAGAGTTTATACTGTATGCTATAACTGCTATTATTTTGCATATGTGATTCAAAACAAAACTCATAAGCACGTGTGGAATGATAAACGGAAAAACCTGATTCCTAGTCTTGCCTCTAGGACTAGCTCAAGTGTTGTATGTTGATCATGTTTTCCGGACCTTGGGATATCGTTAAGTTTAATGTTAGTCCCAAAACAACATTGAGGGTATGATGTTAGAGGAACGATCATATCGAATTGACCCAAATTGTTTGTTATACTTTGAGATGCAATCGTCACAAGTCTATAGATATAACATGGACAGTTAACATATGCTTTAGTTCCTTAGACCATGAGAGTATCGTAGTCACTTCTTACCGGGCGATGGACTTTGGGGTTGCTCAAATGTCATCTGTAACACGGTGATCATAACGACAACTTTCAGGTTCATCGATAAGTATGACAAGAGACTAGATAGCTCAAGAGTGGGATTTGCTCCTCCAACAATGGAGAGATATTCTTAGGGCCCTCTCAGTGTGAAGGTATCCATCATTGTTTGGCCAGACATATGTGACTAGGTCACATGGATGCAAGAACATGTCCATGAGAAAGAAGAAGAAAACCGGTAACGAGGAGACCGGTATAGTGAGCATGAGAGTGACTCAAGAGGATACCGATATATCTCATCTCAGGTTTTGTAAATTATCACGAAACAAAGGGAATAGCACATGATAACCAAAGGTTCACTCAAATATCATTTGTGTATTCATAGGGATCAATATGGATGTCCACAGTTTCGCTATTGATCATTGGACGAAAGGGAGTTTCGTTCATGTCCATGTTTGACCAAACCTACAACGTCACATGCTTAAGAAAACCATAATCTGTTTAGTGTTAGTGCAGTAAGATTTATGAGATAATATTCATGAAATAGTTTCGGGAATATTAGAAATAGTTTCGAGAGAAGCCGAAAGTGTTTCAGGGTTATCGGAAGAGTTTCGAGGTTTACCGGGTAATACCGGGATTTGATATATAGGTGGAAAATATTTCTGGAGATGTTGAATTAATATAAAAAGGTTCTAATATTGATTAGGAGGCTTTTAGAATTAATTTAATATCAATGGACCAAGGAAAACACAATAAGGCCAACTGGTGGAGAGTTATTGGGCCTGAGGGGGCCCAATAACACTTGGGGTGCCCCTACCTTGTATGACAAGCTAGAGGGGGCGAATTGGAGAGAGGGGAGGACTCCTCCTCCCCCTAGGCCAGCGCACCAAGGAGGGAGTCATTCCCTCCTTGTGTGGCGCCGCCTCCCCGCTCCCCAATCTAAATATACTAGAGGATTTTGCCCTAGAAGCACACAAGTTTTTGGAGCCTCCTCTAGTTCTCTAGTTCTAGTTCTAATTTAGAGTTGTTCTAATTAGAGCTAGACCTAGATATTTCTAATCCTCATAATAAATAAGCCCCGTGCGGTTCTCTCTTCTCTCTCTAATTCTCTGGATACGATTAGTGATACGTCCATTTTGCATCAGGTTTTCCTACTGTTATTTATTATGTTTTGCGTCATCATTCCACTGTATGATGCTATTCTAATGCCTTTTCTCCCTTATTTTGCAAGTTTCACATGAAGAGGGAGGATACCGGCCACTAGAATTTTAGGCCTGAAAAAGCTACAACAAAGATAGATATTCTCCACAACTCCAAATGACCTGAAAATGTACGAAGAATTATTTTGAAATATATAGAAAAATACTATAAGAAGAATTACCAGAAGAGGGGCCACCAAGGAGCAACGAGCTCAGGCGGCCCACCCTATGAGCTCGTGGGCCCCCCACCAGGCCTCCCATGCCCATCTTATGCTATAAGAGGCTATTTGCCCTAGAAAAAAGAAAGAGAAGACTTCGGGATGAAGCACTGACATCTCGAGGCAGAACCCGGGCAGGTGCACTTTTGCTCTCCGGCGGAGCGATTCCACCAAGGAAACTTCCCTCTGGGAAGGGCAAATCGAAGCCATCGACATCACCAACGATCCTCGCACCGTGGGAGGACCAATATTCATCAACATCTTCACCAGCACCATCTCATCTCAAATCCTAGTTCATCTCTTGCATTCAATCTTTGTCCCAAAACTTCAGATTGGGACCTATGGGTTGCTAGTAGTGTTGATTACATCTTCTAGTTGATGCTAGTTGGTTTATTTGGTGGATGTTCATATCCTCAAGCATATTCAATACACGTCCGATCTTGAACATGGATATGATTTGTGAGTAGTTACTTTTGTTCTTGAGGACATGGTAGAAGTCTTGTTATAAGTAATTATGTGAACTTGGTATTTGTTCGATATTTTAATGATATGTATGTTGTTCTTCCTTTAGTGGTGTCATGTGAACGTAGACTACATGGCTTGCGACTACATGACACTTCACCATACTTGGGCCTAAGGAAGACATTGGGGAGTAACAAGTAGATGATGGGTTGTGAGAGTGGTAGAAGCTTAAACCTTAGTTTATGCGTTATTCCGTGAGGGGATGATTTGGATCCATATGTTTCATGCTATGGTTAGATTTATCTTAATTTTGCTTTCGTAGTTGCGGATGCTTGCGAGAGGGGGTAATCATGAGAGGGTTGCTTTTTTCAAGTAAGAACAACACCCTATCATCGGTCGACCCACATATCAAATTATCATAGTAGCGAACGTGAACAAACTAAACATGATGAACATGACTAGACGACAATTTCCAAGTGTCCTCGAGAATGCTTTGCTTACTATAAGAGAATGTTCCGGCTTGTCCTTTGCTATAAAAACGATTGGGCCACCTTGCCGCACCTTTGTCACTATTGCTACTTGTTACTTGTTATGAATTGTCCTACTACACAACTATCTATCACCGCTACTTTCTGTACTTGCAGAGAATACCTTGCTGAAAAACGCTTATCATTTCCTTCTGCCCCTCATTGGGTTCGACACTCTTACTTCTCGAAAAGACTATGACAGATCCCCTACAGTTGTGGATCATCAAGAATCTTTTCTAGTGTCATTGTTGGGGAGTGAAATGCCTTTGGTAAGTGAAATTTGGTAAGGAAATATTTTTATTATGTGCTGAAATTTACTATCACTTGTCACTATGGAAAATAATCCTTTGAGGGGTTTGTTCGGGGTATCTTCACCTCGACCGAAAGCAATAAGAGTTGCCCCTCAACCTAATGAACCTACCGAAAATATTTATTGTGAGATTCCTTCGGGTATGTTAGAGAAAATGCTAGCAAATCCTTATGCAGGAAATGGTACGATACATCATGATATGCACTTGATATATATCGATGAAATTTGTGGATTGTTTAAGCATGCAAGTTTATCCGAGGATGGACTTAAGAAGAACGTATTCCCTTTATCTTTGGGGGCAAAGGCATTGACATGGTATAGGCTATTGGATGATACTGAAACATGGGATTGGAACCGGTTGAAGCTGGAATTTCATCCGAAGTTTTATCCTATGCATTTGGTTCATTGTGTTCGCAATTATATATATATATATATATATATATATATATATATATATATATATATATAAATTTTGGCCTTGTGAAGGAGAAAGTATCTCTCAAGCTTGGGGGAGGCTTAAATATATGATGCACACATGCCCCAACCATGAGCTCTCAAGAGAAATAATTATACAAAACTTTTATGCTTGGCTTTCTCATAATGATCAATCCATGCTCGATACTTCTTCTACCGGTTCCTTTATAAAGAGAACAATTGAATTCAAAAGATATCTTATGGCAAGAACTAAACACAACTCTGAAGGTTGGTAAATCGACAAAGGTAAAGAGTCAAGTATAATCTTGAGTTTGATTGTGTTAAATCTTTTATGGAAACCGATGCTTTTCATAAGTTCAGTGCTAAATATGGACTCGACTCTGAGATAGTAGCTACTTTCTATGAATCATTTGCCGCTCATTTTGATCTCCCAAAGGAGAAGTGCTTTAAGTTTCATCCACCTATAGAAAAAATTGGGAGGAACCTGTTATAGCTAAAGATGAAACAATCGTTTATAATGTTGATCCTGTTGTGCCTACTACTTATATTGAGAAGCCTCCTTTCCCTGTTAGGAGTAAGGAACATGCTAAAGCTACAACGATGGTTAATATGAGTAATGCTAAATCACCTAAACTTTTTGAACAAATTAAAGTGGAAACTAATGTTGTATTGATAAAATATCTTTTGGTTGGTAATATTGATGGACATGTCATATATTTCTGTGATGAAGCAACTAGGATTGCTAAGCCAGATAATTTAGATAAAAATAGACCTGTTGTTGGCATGCATGTTGTTTCCGTTAAAATTGGAGATCATTGTTATCATGGTTTATGTGATATAATTTCGTCAAGATCCAAAAACTGAATTTGTGATTATAGCTTAATTACTTCATGCATGCAACTGGGAGAGAGTGCAATGCCCCACCCCCATGTGTTTTTCTGTTAACTTATATTATACACCCTTTGAATTGAAAGTCTAATTTATATGTCGTTTGCATATTCGTGTTCCTTATGACGAGAAGAAAAAAAGTGAATGTGCTAGCATTGAAATTTATTGGCTCATGCATGCCACGTCATCTTTAGTTTAAAGTGCTAATAAACATGCAAGATACGATTTATAGCATGCAGGGTGGGGTGCGAATGCATGCCATCACATAATTATGTCATGATTCAAAAACTTAATGTGTGATTATAGCTTAATTACTTCATGCATGTAGCTTTTGATCCAGATTTGGGGAGAAAGTGCAATTTCGCATTGATACATCTCAAATGTATATATAACTTTTTATTGTTTCATCCCGCTATATCACAATTTATATACTTTTATTATCATTTTACACCATTTTATATTATTTTTTATGACTAACATATTAATTTAGTGCCTAGTGCCAGTTTTTGCTTGTTTTTGGTTCCACGGAAATCCATATCTAGGAAGGTCCAAACACGATGCCAATTTTTGATGTTTTTTTGGGCCACAACGGACCCTAGAAGCTTCGAGAGGAGGCACGAGACTCCGACAAGGCCAAGTCGCATGACTAGGATGGGTGGCCGCGTCACCCAGGCTTGTGGGGATCACGTGCATCGTTTTGATCTAAGTCCACCGCCATATATTCCTATAAATAGTGAAACCATCAGTCGTTCCCCATGGATAATTTTATAGACGCCAGAAGACTTTATTCCAAAGAGATCCCATTTGGAGCCCTGTTATGGAGTTCTGCCGAAGGGGGAAGCCATTGGAGGAGGCCTCTTCATCTACCTTGTTGCCTCCATGATGATGTGTGAGTAGTTCCTTTAGGACCTACGGGTCCATAGTAGTAGCCAGATGGCTTCTCTCTCTCTTTTGGATCTTCAATACCATGTTCTCCTCCAAGATCAATCCGATGTAATTCTTATGGTGCGCTTGTTGGGATCTGATGAATTGTGGATTTGTGATTAGATTGTTCATTGAATATATTTGAATCTCTTGAAGTTCCTTTCATGTGTAATTGAGTAGCTTTGTATGCTTTCTGAGTTCTATGTCTTCCCTGGACAAGATAGATGGGTAATTCTTCAGAGTGAGTAGTGCATAGTTGGTTCAATCTTCCGGCATTCTATATCTCAGTCACAAAAAGGGACAAGACACGTATTTGTATTTTTGCTGCAAAGGGTAAAACGATGGGTTTGATCTTATTGCTAGATTTCCTCATGTCTACATTATGTCATCTTGCTTATTGCATTGCTTTCTTTTTCATTAAACATAATACCTTGAGATGCATGCTAGATAGCGATTTTGGGGGGTGGAGTAATAGTAGTAGATGTAGTTGCATAACAGTCTACTTATCATGGATGTAATGCCTATACAAGATTATGCCATGAACCATAATCGTGAAAGCTGCTTTTCTATCAATTGCACAACAATAATTTGTCTACCATGTCATTACCTACTTTCGTGAGAGATGCCACTAGTGAACCTATGCCCCCCAAGTCAATTCTCCACTAATACTTGCATTTACACAATTGCTCTTTCATTCACTTCCATTATTTTGTCGTCCCTCTATATTATTATCCATCCACTATTTACTTCAAATCTTATAACTAACAAGACAAAGGGACAACCCCCTTGCCAAGTTAGGTGCAAGCTTTTATTTTGTTTGTGTGCAGGTGTTGTTTATTGATAACCCACAAGTATAGGGGATTGTGAAAATCTTTGAGGGTGGTATTTCACACAAATTTATTGATTTGACACAAGGGTAGCCAAAAAATATTTATAAGCCGTAGCAGTTGAGTTGTCAATTCAAACACACCTAGAAAGTTGTTTATCTGTAGCAAAGTGTTTAGTAGCACAGTATTTTGATAGTTTTGATATTAGCAGTAACAGTAACAGTTTTGTAGTGATTTTAACAACAATAGCAGTAGCAGCAACAACAACAACAACAAGTAACTTAGCAAAGACAATATGAGCAAAGCGTAGGCATTGGATCAACGATGTATATTTGTGTTGGATGGCATTCATCATGTAACAGTCACAATCTAGAGCGAGACACAATAGCTCCAATTCATCAATTCAATGTAGGCATGTATTCCGTATATAGTAATACAGGCTTATAATAAGAACTTGCATGACATCTTTTGTCTCGCCCTCCCGTGGCAGCGGGGTCCATAAGGAAATCTAAGGGATATTAAACATCCTTTTAATAGGGAACCAAAACAAAGCATTAACACATAGTGAATACATGAACTCCTCGAATTACAGTCATCCCCGGAGAGTATCCCAATTGTTGTCACCTTGGGGTCTACGGATCAGAACAATAACAAGTGCATACAATTAGCAGATAAGATCAAGAACTCAAATATATTAATGATAACATAGAGGGTTCAGATCTGAAATCATGGCACTCGAGCCCTAGTGACAAGAATTAAGCATAGCAAAGTCATAGCAACATCAATCTCAGTACATAGTGGGTACTAGGGATCAATCCCTAACAAATTGAATCGATTACATGACAAATTTCATCCAACTCCATCACTGTCCTGCAAGCCTACGAAGTAATTTCACTCCTAGTGGTGAGCATCATGGATTTGTTGATGAAGAAGGGTTGGTGATGACGACGGTGATGAATCTCCCTCTCTGGAGCCTCGAACTGACTCTAGATCAGTCCTCCCGATGAAGAACGGGAGGTGGCGGCGGCTCCATATCATAAATTGCGATGAAACTTTCTCTCTAATTTTTTTCTCTGTGAGACGGTACTTATGGACTTGGAGGTAGGGAAAACGGAGCACCAAGGGGCCTCCAAGCTCAGGTGGCGCGCCCCCAGGGCATGCCACCTGAGCTTGTGCCTCCGTGGTGGCCCTCCTCTAGTAAATCTTTCTCCATAATTTTTTATATATTCCATAAAAATTCTCAGTAAATTTCCAGCCCAATCCGAGAACCTTTATTTGAGCACAAAAATAACACCATGGTAGTTCTGCTGAAAATAGCGGCAGCCCGGGTTAGTTTCATTCAAATCATGCAAATTAGAGTCCAAAACAAGAGAAAAAGTGTTTGGAAAAGTAGATACGTTTGGGACGTATCAACTCCCCTAAGCTTAACTCATTGCTTGTCCTCAAGCAATTCAGTTGATAAACTGAAAGTGACAAAGATTATTAACTAGGGATCAAGTTTTCACCAAAGATTATGAACTAACCATATGAAGGATAACACTTAAGTCTCACATTTACTCATGACAATAATATAATCAACTAGCTAGCAATAATAATATATCTCGGATGCCAACAATTTGTCAAAACAATCATGATATAATATGATAACATGGTATCTCGCTAGCCCTTTCTGAGACCGCAAAACATAAATGCAGAGCACCTAGGAAGTTCAAGCAGCGACTAAACATTGTAATTCAGGGTATAAGAGAGATCCAACACTACAAAAAAAGACACATCCGTGACATTTTGGGCCGAACGAATTTTTTTCTGTCATACTTATGACACTTCTATGACAATAATTGTGACAAAACATGGTATCATCATAGATGTGGTGGGGTCCTACTTCTATGACAAAAAATCATGACAGAAAATGGGCTTTTCGTCCTGGGCGGGCCGGAGACGCAGCTGCATGACATTCTTTGGGCCGTCCATGACGGAAAAAATCGTTGTAGAAGCGAGGGCGAGGAAAATATCGGGGTGTTCTCGGTTACAGTGGGTGGTCGGGGCCGAGCAATGCGCGTTTCTCTCATACACGCATGCGCGTGGGTGCGAGGCGTTGGGCTCTAACTGAACCCAAGTGAGGCGCTGGGCTCTAACTGAACCCGAGCGATTGCACTGCAGACTACGCGTTACTGAACCCGAGCGATCGATCGATGGCTGTTAACTGAACCCGATCGAGTGATTCCTTCGCTACTGCTGCTAACTGAAGCCGATCGATGCTGCCTCTGGATGAACAGTGAGCGTTGCTGGGGGCTTTGGATGAACAGGACCCCGTAGTGTTGCCTCTGGATGAACAGGTCCCCGATCGATCGAGCCGGTTGGGGCTGGATGAACAGGACCCCGTGAAGGGCTGGATGAACAGGACCACCCCGTGGAGGGCTAGATGAACAGTAGACGGTGGAGGGCTGGATGAACGGTAGCCCGTGGAGGGGTGGTTGAACAGCAGCCCATGGAGAGGGCTGGTTGAACAGTAGCCGGTGGAGTAGCGCGCGGTGGAGGCTGGATGAACTGGAGCCCATGGATGAACAGTCGTAGGTGGAGGCTGGAGGAGGTCGACGGTGGATGAACAGTAGCTCGTGGAGGCTGGAGGGGGTCGACGGTGGAGATGAACAGTATCCAGTGGAGTCCCGTTTTGCGGTACACCACACCCGTCCCAATGAGCAAGACCCCCGTTTCGACCGTAGCGCTCCAACACAAGTCCGTTTCCTCCGTTTTGCGGTACGCCACACCCCTCCCGATCAACAAGACCCCCGTTTCGACCGTAGGAGGCCCGTTTCCTCCGTTTTGTGGTACGCCAGACCCCTCCTGATGAACACGATCCCGTTTCGACCGTGGCCGGTCGAACAAAAGGCCGTTTCCTCCGTTCTGCGGTACGCTAGGCCTCGTTTCCATCGGTTGTTCCGTCCAAGCCCTCCCCATGAACACGACGACGCATTCCGTTCCGACCCAGCCGGTTAGCTCCCCATGAACACGACGACGACGTTGTTTCTTCATTCCGACCCAGCCATGTACACGAGCCCTGGCCGTACGTACGCTCGAGTAGGCGTTCGAGACCCTTCCCGTATGTACGTACGTGGCTGTATTTTCTTTCTTGCACACTGGCCGCTGTACGTGCGTGTACATGCTACGTGCGCGCCTCTACTATGACACGTGCGCGCCTCTACATCGACCAGTATGTACGTACACGTTCGCGACCAGAATGACAACGCTACGTACGCTTCGACCAGGTGGGTCCCGACTGTCAGGCACTTCCTTGCCTACGAAGATGTAGCTGGTGGGTCCCAGCAGTCAGGGGGGCGAATCATTTTTTTTGCCCGGACGGACTTCCTTGCGTGCGAAGATGTAGCTGGTGGGTCCCAGCAGTCAGGGGGAAACGTTTTTTTCGCGAAATACGGTGGCCCGTCCGGTGGGTCCCCGCTGTCAGGTGGAGGAATAATTATTTTGTGCGTAATAAGGAGCCACTTCCTTGTTGCGGCCGTGGACCCAGCTGTCAGCCTCTCCACGTACAGTCCACATCCGATGGAAGCCATTCCTTGACCACGTTTACCACGCCGCGCCGAGAGCACCAGGGCGGTGGACGACGGCGAGGCCTAGGAAGGGGACGACGCGGAGCCAGGGAAGACGCAGCAGTGGAGCCCGCGTGGAGAGGAGTACGAGGGTTCACTAGTTCGGCTGTGGTGTGAGGCTGCCGTCGCCGCAGAATAACAGGTGGTGTGGGTGAGTAGAGGGATGGCCTGGCCAGCGGTGGGAGTAGTAGGGGGTAGTGAGGCCTCCGCGGCATCACAGCCGGCCACGGGAGACAGGAGCACGCGGCACGACCGACGCTGCTTTGGGCGGCTGGAGCAAGAAGACCAGAGGTTGAAGAAGCACTACGGCCGTTGGATGGACATCGTACGGTCACTGCAGCTAGAATTGTTTATATTGACTAAGTTGACAAAGCCCTTGGTACGCATCAACTTAGTAGGACCACAGGTCAGCCTCTGAAACGGTGCGCCCCAGATGTCAGGGGGAGGAATCTTTTTGGGCGGTTGAAGCAAGAATATCCGACATTGAAGAAGAAGCACGACATCCGTTGGATGGACATCCAACGGCCACAACTGCCAGAACCGTGTGTTGTTGACAAAGCCTTGCATACGCGTCAACTTAGTTTTTTTAGGGGACGCATCGACTTAGAAGGCCCACAAGTGTGTGGTAGAGAACATATAGCCCATTTGCGATTTGTAAGAATGTATAGCCCATTTTTTAATTCTAATGGAATTTACTACAGCCCATTTACAGTTTCTTAAAAGTACAGCCCATTTTCTAGTTAGGACAACGATTAATAATTTCAACCAACTGCTCAAAACAGAATTCAAAAAAAATCCCACATTTTTATGGGATCCGAAATATTTTTATTCGAAATTTCTAGTCAGATTAAATATAATTTCAAAATAAAGTTGTATTACGTTAAAATCCAATGAAATATTGCGCGCGCAACAAGTAATGAAATTGAAATTTTCAAATTCCAAAAATAATATATTTTTAAAACTAATTACGCGTTTGGTGCATTTTTTATAGTTACTGCCCAGTTATTATAATTACATCCCATTTATTATTTCTTAAAGTCCATTTTCTTGTTAAGCCTAATGCATACCTCCTAGGAAAGTTTGCAGCCCAGCGGGGCGGAGAATAACAAGTTGACCCGGATATTGTGTACAACTGTCGGCCCAGTTGCATTGCTGATGTTGAAAAAAGAGGCATGTGTAGTACAGTACAACCTAACATGGCTACTCAGCCCACATTCAGCGACGTCGGAAAGGCCCAAACAAGGCTTCTGTACAACTTTTTGAAGTCACTGAGCTCAATTAATAACTTAAGGAAAAAGTTAGATTACAGTGGCACCTAATTAAAAGCTGTCACGAGCAAAGAAATAATTCAACGGGTCCCACTTGTGCATGTGTGCGTGTGTGTGTGTGTGAGAGAGAGAGAGACCCATCAGTCGATGCTCGTAAATACATCTTTCAGCCATATGCATTGCTGATGCTCAGTAAAAACTTATATAGTTGACACAATCATATAGAACATCATAGCACACTGAACTTGCATACAAAAATTTCACGCAGCCGGCACAATCAGGATGGAAGCAGTGGATTGCTACGGGTAGGGCTATGTTGAAACCAACGAACTCGTACATAATGGTTCATCGTTTTTATCAATGACAGGGAAATATCTTGAATGTTGTGCAAAGAAAACAGACAGACAACACAATAAGTTCTGCTAGCACATTAAGTTGATGTACAGCCCTTTCTAAAAAAAGTTCAGGTACAAAATTAGAACATGTCACAATCAAATGTACTGCCACATCAGTGCTTCACACCCATAGCTTGGATTTAACTAGTATCTGACAAGATTCGGTTGTTACCTCAAATTAGAGCACATCCAGGCAGCCAGCCCTCCCTCTTCTCCCAAAGAAGCAGTGGCCTCCGCCGCGCGATGGAGTAGGCCCTGTGCCATCCATCGTTCCGAGCAACACGGGGAAAGTCTGACATTGACTCCTGTAATGGACGTCGTCGACGGACCCTGGCACCAGCGGCGGCGGCAGGACTTCGATTGATGGACTGACCACTTCTTTGACATGCACGAACACTCGATACAGGTACATCCCTAACATGGTCCGCGACGGCCTTGGTGGTGATGAATAGTACAACCCCGGTTCCTGCACTGGTATCTCAACACCAATCACCTTCGGTATGGTGGACGGCTTCTTCATCCATGCCATAACCGTCAGAGCCCAGGTGTCTGGAGGAAGAAACATACTTACGAGCTCACCTCCAAGGTCGTCGATAAGCTCATTCATGGACTCGCTGTTCCAAGCATGTCGAGGCATGCTGTGGAAGGTAAGCTTTGTTAAAAACTCAAGCTCAGAGGGCACCGAGCCCCATCCTGGGTGCCACCGATCAAAGCTCACCAGCGCGCCATCGCAGAACAAACGCCGGGAAGATTCGAACACACGACTGCAGTCGAAAGTTGTCCGGAACCTGACGAAGAAATCAGCTGGTGGCGGACAGACTTCGACGAGCAAGTCACTTATTTGGATGTTGTGCGCAATGCCAAGAGCTTTGACAAGGTCGTCCGGCGAGACGAGAGGCCGGTCGCCGTTGATGGTTACCATCAGCACTTTGCCGGCAAACTGGTCATCAAGCGCCGCCATGCCACTGTTGAGCGACAACACGCAGCGACCGAAGGCAGGACGGACCTCAGGATCTCCGGCTCGGAGATCCGCGTTGACCGGTGACATGATAGTGTGCTTGAGTACAGGGAGTACAGGAGGGGGATTTGGGGGAATTGGAGTAGGAATAGCGCCAATATGCTCTCGGCGCGCAAGCGCACGAAAACACCGGTGGCGCCCACATGTCGGCCTAAGAGTCCTTATTCTTTCTTTTTTGGAGAGCCCGGCCTTTTTTGAGGATCTTTTGAGAGCCCGGCATGAGAGTCATAATTGACCTGTTTGGCATTGCGTTACTACTCGGCCCATATTCAACGACACCTCACTGGCCCAAACAAGTGTACATCATCGAAAAGACACTGAGCTCAAATTATATAACTTGAAAAAAGGAGATACACTCTGAACACTGGAGAATGGTGATGCCCTCATTTATCCCACCAGTAGTTCGAGACAATAAACAGTTCGAAACAACGATATATACAACATTCAAACAATGACTAGTGACTACTACTGACATAAACAGCAAGACATGATAGTTCATAAGAAGTCTTGCTACACCACCAAAACGCACCCATCTGCAGCGCTCGGACTCTCGTGATCCAGACAAGAATGACATTCTAAACAGAGGCAACTATTACATAGTAAGAGTGACATAGACGAGGATGACCAAATGACAAGGAATATGCATAACAAAAGAAAGAACTACCCATCCAGAACAAGAAGCAAAGACAACAAAGTCATTCGAAGAGATGATCCAACACCATCATAATTTGCAGCCCCGCTTCAGCGACCAATGATCCGGAGACACCAGTACTCCGCCCTTTCGACGCAATAGCCCGAGTACCTATCAACCTGAAGGCTTGAACCACATCACTGCCTGTCGTAATTGAGACATCCAAGGATCAAAATTAATCCGGATGCCTTTGTCATTCTCACCTTCTTTTGGCCGCAGGTTGTATCGTTGACAATCAGGGGAGTTTGCTCCCGAACTCCTAGGGATCGCCGTGTAGACACAGTTTTCCATAGCAAACAGAGCCTCTCTGCCATCAAGGTCGTTGCCAACGGTGATCTCTTAGTTAATCGGATAACTGAGTCCGAGAAACAGAGAGTGTGAACCAAGGCTGTTTACCCGCCTCCAACTAAAAAATCCTGAAGGCCCCAACAAGCTGGTATCCTGCTCATAGATGTAACAGCCACTGTCCGGATACTCACGTATTTCACGGTGCTTGTATACAGTGGGGTTTTTGCAATATAAATTTTCCGGCTCATGTGGCCGAATGATCATCAGTCTTTTGCCGTCGTCTAATCGAGCGAGGAACCAGTTGTGATTCCCTGTTTTTGGCAAAGGAGGTGTGATTACAAAGGGTAGTAACTGTAGGGACACTGCATCATATCAAAAAGGACAGGCATTGTTAATGTAAGATCAGCATTGTTCAGGTATGAGTAGGATAATGCAAGAAACATCATTGATATGTCCCTGTTGGAACTGGGAGGAAAATACAGGGAAATGTATAATGGGTTCGAAAATATAGAAGTACCATGCATGGTTATACTCATGTTATCTCGCAATCGATTCTTCACAGGAAACTACCATGTCATGCATGTTATGTAATCATGTTCTGTCCTCACAAACAAATTCTTCAAGGTAACTAACAGACCATGCATTGTTATATACTCGTGTTCTGTGGGCAAATTTTTTGTGAGGATATTATTCTAGCCAATGATTGCTGAAGGGCGAATATAGGTATGTACACATGGTAAGCATTACAGGATTTCACTACTTCCAAATATAGAGTTCTCCATATGCACATTTACTTCCCTAATGTATGGTTAGATGAAACCAACAGTGTGGTGCAGGTTTCTACATCATGAAAATGAGGAAACTAACATGGCCATTGATACACACTCATATTTAGTAGTAGTATATAGATTACTGTAAAATAAGGAGAATATCCATATATTCCAAACCGTTTGATTATTCAGGGGTACGAATTGGCTGTAATGACATGATCACAATCGCATGAATTAACTCATTCCAAATATAGCTGATTTATGACGTCTCTAATACGTTTCCATAGTTCTACTCAAATTCTGCTCAAACAGGGATATGCCAATCATCACAAAAAGTTCAAACAGTGTCATGGCGTCATCATTAACATGAGACGGAAACAACTTACATGCGCCATCCCAGCAATACGTGGTGCCATCTGATTTGTCGATTGCGTAGATGATGCCATTGTGTTCAATAGCATCACAGAAGTGTGTATCAGCTTTGACGATGATCCACTGCGAGTTGAGTTGTCTCCAGCTAAAGAAGGCACCGGCGTAAAGATAGGCGAGTCCGCGGTCGAACAAGGTAATTCGCATGTCGTGTGGGCACTTGGCAGATTACAATCTTCTGCAAAATAAGGTCCGTCCAACTGACGTGGTAATCTAGATGACTAGGACCACGATGGTAAAACTCTATATAATCCAACGGAGGAAGGATAATCTCATGGGAGGTCTGGAAGTTCACGAGCACCAACTTTTTACCGTCTTCTCTGAAGGCACCCATCTAGTGGGAGTTCACGCCGACCTAGTACATACCTGCCAAGAAGTTTCGGGCGATGGTGATCGGATCGAAGTCGAGGGAAATGATGTACGGCGACCCACTACATACCTGCAAAGAAGTTTCGGCTAATGGAGATCGGATTGAAGTCGAGGGGCATCATGTACGCCTCTGTATCATGGTGAGCCAATCTTGCAAGACCAGATAGCAGCAAGCAGGGTGTCTTGAAAAGCTTTGGCCTCGCTTCGATGATGGCCGTGTGCATGCCCCTCGAGCATGCAGCCAGCCGCAGGGCGCTCAACATATCCATACACGAACAACAGATGTCGAGGACGTCACTGGGGATGTTGCTCCAATCGCGGCTCATATGGATCCTGCGCGGTTTGTGTTCGGCCATGGTGGAGTTTGGAAGGTGGGGTTTTGGGCGGCTTGATTTACGGGCGAGAAGGCTGTCGGTGCTGGAGCGGCTAGCGAGGGAATAGTGGTACTGGGGGAGGCGAGCAAGGCGAGGGTATGCGGGGGCACAGGAGATAATGAAGAGTGACCTCAGGATCTCCGGCGAGACGGAGATGGAGATGGAGTGGTGCTAGGGGAGAGGGAGACGAGGCAAGGCATGTTATACATCGGCGGTGATAGTGACTGCATAGTGCACAAGGTGAGGCTAACTTTGGTAACCCGGACACGCCGCCTAGACTGGTGTCACCTCGGGCGCAGGGTCTTGTCACTTCACTGTGAGTACCGGATGAATAATAGTATTTTGACCATCAAGTGTACCACAGTTGTACTACTACTACTAGTAGGAGTAGTAGGATCATGAGTACACTCCCGTGCTAGCATGCCTCTGGGTTCACTTCATCCTCCAGCTATCATCCATATTGCGAGCAGAACCAAATTCTCGTGCATGCGGAAGCGCGAAGAAGGACTTTCCTTTTTTGAGGATAACCGCATATTCCTTAACCGTAGTAGGAACATGAGTAGTACTCCCTCCGGTCCTCTTTTGTCTGCGCATAACTTTTTTCAGTATTTCTCTAATTAGTCTACATATATACCCTTTTGCATGCGCCCATTTCCCTCCATGCCCCGCATTCACAGCATTAATTAGCGTACGCATGAGCAGCTGCAGCCAGACTCCAGCCAATAAACTGCAGCATGCAAGTGGGCCATTCTGTGCGCGTGGGAGAGAGAAAAGGCAACCGAAGAGCCCATCCAATCCATTGCATGCAGCACTCAAACCACCGCAGCTCTCCTCATGCATGCGCATAACTTCTCCCATTTACTTCTCCGTCGGGAACTGATTTTCCTCAGCTTTTTCACTACTCCTTGATCTTCATTTGCATCCAAACCACACTGCATTCACATTGTTTTAACCTCTTCACATCCTCCTAGAGTAATTCCGAAGCCCCTATAAATAATCATCTTCTTCATTTAAACTAGCCATCTAATCCTAATTCTCCAAACCATAGCCCTCCGGTCTAGCGGTTCCAAATGGCGAAAGAGATCGAGATGCAGGTTTTTAGCGTCCAACATGTCCTCGTCGAAGGCTCGTTGAGCATAGTTGCCACAGTCACCGACCACCCAAGGGTTGTTCGGAAGTCGATCAACAATGTATCCAACTCCCTCCAAAAGGTGGAGATGAATGTCATCGGTCTCGACGCAGAGTACACAGAGCGTGCCACTGGGAAGATTCAACGCGCCGCTGTCCTTCAGCTGTGCCTCGAAGATGATGTTTTGGTGTACCACATCATACACGGGCCCTCCATACCAGGTGAGCTTCACGATTTCTTGTCTCGGGAGGACATATACTTCTGTGGGGCAGCCATCGCAGGGGACAAACAGAAGTTGGAGCCGTACAACCTTGATTTGGAAAGCATCGCTGACCTACAAACCAAAATAAAAATTCCTGTAGAAGATTGTGATAAACCGACACCATCCCTATTCGATGTAGCAAATTTTGTGCTAGGAACAAATCTTCAGAAGGGTGACAAGACGCTGGCTTTAAGGTCCTCTGGATGGAAGAATTATCCCTTGACGTACAAGTGGATAAAAATATGCTGCCCTCGATGCCCGTGTGAGTTTTGAGAAGATGCTGCACCAGCAGCAGGGCATTATGGATGGATGAACTATTTCCTCTCTTGTAAAAAAAATATTCCCTCTCTATGTATATTGATATAAATGGACTAATTTGATGGTGTGCATGTCTTTGGAACAAGTAGTAGCGTGGGTACGCTTAACTATAAGGAACTATTTATCCGCCTAGCTTTCTCTACTACTCTTTCCAGTGATCGGTATGCAATGCATGTGTCCGTAGACATGACAGCTTGTCCATGGAAGTCCAACTACGGCGACCATCATGTTTCATCCACTGCCACTCGCGATTCCTACGACGCCGCTCCAACCCACGGCACCACGTCCCCCGACGTGCGCCTCACCCCTCTCGGCCGCACCGCCCCTCTGCCTTTGTGTGCCTGACATGTGGGCCACCTTAAATCCGGTGAGAATCAAGTTTCTACCACAGCCACACGTGATTCCCACGACGCCGCACGAACCCATGACACCACACGTCCCCCGACCTGCGGCTCACCCCTCTTGGCTCCACTGCCCCTCTAAATTTGAATTTGAAACTTATAAAACGAAAATATTCAAAACAAATAAACTGGGAGAGAGGGAGTATATTGTAGGATGTGTCCCATACGAAACAAGTCCCCTGGTTTGTCACCGCGAAGATGCGGTTAGAAAGGAGCACAATGTCTTTGTACTCGTACGATAACGAATCGGCCGCAGATAGCATGGTCCACCTTTGACCGCCATGTGCAAGGTTCGTGCTATCTTATTCAATCTCACCGTGGTTCTATCGTACTAATTCATGCGGTGGCCCGTTGCATGGCTGATCCCAATGTTGGACAAAGGTTCTACGGGAACGGTGTCACCGTTGTAAATGTTGTGCAAATTGATGTTGGTACCCTCCCATACATATGCAAGCTAATCTCCACTCGCACCGAGCCTAACTTGTGAAACAGTGGGAAGGGGAGAATTAGGAAATGGACACGGAAGTAGTCTTTAGAATGCATTTACTATGCGATCAAACTCATCTTACCTGCTCATCGGAGGAAATCCGAGTGCCCCTCAACGTCGACATCTCAAGGGGCATCAACTTGCAACTACAGCCACGCCGCGCTGGAGAGACCCCCAAGGAAACATCCTCGTGCGTTCCACGGAACATCAAGATGCATTTGTATGAGTAGTTTATCTTGTGAGAGAAAAGGATGAACGAGGGAATGCCTCTAGAGAAGAGATAGACACTGCTACTACCAATGTGCTGGCCCGTGCGTTGCAATGGATCCAAAGTAGTAGAATAATACTTGTTCACGTGCTTGAAATATAGACACTCTAGTTTTGATATACATGTGTCAGCAGACATGACAGCTTGTCCATGGAAGTTGAACCACGGCGACCATCACGTTTATTGTTTCTACCACTGCCACACCCACACGCGATTCCCACGACGCCGCTCCAACCCTACCTGTAAGCACGACGTCCCCCGACGTGGTCATGGATCCTCTGACGTGGCTATCACTGCCTTACCCTTCCTTTCCTTCGCTAACTGGTGGGACCCACACTTGCGGGTCCCACATGTCAGTGATAGAATGGTAGGATTGTTCACGTCAGGGGATCCTCATCCCCCCGATGTGCGCCTCATCCCTCTCGGCCCCACCGCTCCTCTGCCTTTGTGTGCATGAGATGCGGGCCAGCTTAACTGCGGCGACCATCAACTTTCTACCACAGCCACACCCGATTGGACGTGCTTTGCCTGCTCCGCTGCTGTGCTCCGATCCGTATTCCCGCACCATCGAATTTTCATCCAGCGGCTGTGACACATTTCATCCCAGGCATCAATCCTCAGCTGGAGTACTTCTGTACTACAGGTAGTACCCGCCGATGTGGCCATCTACGCCTCGTAACGCCCCGACGCCTAGCTGTGGCACCCTCGCCATGGCCACGCCACCACCGGCCGGTTCATCTTGAACGAGTGAGTCGCGAACCACACCACCACCATGAGAATGACATGTGGGCCAGCCGCATTTAAGGTCCGCATGTCATTGACTCATAGGTCGGGCACTAAGCCATTGAAGTTCGGTCCCGTGGGCCCCGAGAGGGAAATGTAACTCCTGCGGCAGGCCTTGTGGTGCTCCCACAGTACGAGCTCGTGCCAAACCCGGAATTTGTTTCTTACTACTCCCTCCGTCCCAAAATTCTTGTCTTAGATTTGTCTTAATACGGTTGTATCAAGTCACATTTTAGTATTAGGTACATCCGTATCTAGACAAATCTAAGACAATTTTGGGACCGAGGGAGTACTACCAACTACTCCCTCCGTCCGGAAATACTTGTCCGGGAAATGGTTGTATCTAGACTTATTTTAGTTATAGATACATCCATTTTATCCATTTCTAGGACAAGTATTTCCGGACGGAGGGAGTACTAGTAAGGTACACGTGCATTGCACGCATGAGATTCTGGTGGTTTGTGCATTATGCTTCTACATGTGGAGTCTTCTAGATTCTACATGTGGCAAAATCTGGTGGAATGTAGATGATATCCAACGGCCAGTAGTGCTCGGATTTGCCCTCTTTGTACCGTCGGATTGGCTTCATCCAACGACCAACTTTCAAAGTTATGGTTTGGTTTGCAGCCTAAGGTTGCCACGCCTAAGCTTAGGCGTGCCACAAGTGTGTTTGGTTGCGTTCTCGTCTCAGCATAGTTGTTCCCTCTTCATGCATGCTCAACTCAACACCCATCTTTATGTATGCTCTCTTCATGCATGCTTCTAGTGTATTTGTGCTAATCTAGTGTGGACTCATGCACCCTCCATACACTCTACCAAACACCCAAAAGTGGGTCGAGAAGGGAACTCTTGGGATCATGCACCCTTCATACACCCTACCAAACACACCAGGCATGTGTTTGGTTCATTGCTACACTTGTGGCTTGCCACACTTTTCTAGCTACATGGTCCACATGTCATAGACTCAACTTCTTGCCAAATCTTGCCACACTTGTGGTGGCCATTTTGTTAGCCACATTTTTTGTGGCAAACACACTTTGCCTAAGCTTAGTTGTGGCAAAGTTAGTCATGAATGAAGTTCAACCATGGAGTCTTCTAGATTCTACATGTGGCAGAATCTGGTGGAATGTAGATGATATCCAACGGCCAGTAGTGCTCGGATTTGCCATCTTTGTACCGTCGGATTGGCTTCATCCAACGACCAAGTTTCAAAGTTATTCACACACTATATAGGGGGTATAGATATAGATGTGCCGGCCCGTTGCAATGGATCCAAAGTATATCTGTTTAGTGGAGTGCACTCTAAACACATTATCTAATTATTTTTCTCTAACCTTTCGTAGCCATGCAACCAAGCCACATAAGCTTCATGGGTGCCCCCCCACATCATATTATTCATACTACGTTGACTGAAAAAAAAGATAAATCACCCAAAACAAGATCTTCCCGATTTTTGTTCCTACGATGTTGTGCCGTGCACGTACCTACTAGTTGTATAGTACAAACTTGGTACTAGTAGGACTAGAGTAGTACGGAATGCTCCTACTCTATCAACGAGCCCCATCTGACACCAAATTTCTTGGCTTCCGTGCTACAGCTAGATCTTCCCCTCGTTTCTGCTTTCCAACCCGGCAGCGGGCGGGGTGCGGTTTGCCAATAGTCGGTTTGCTCAACGGCGGTCCCACATGAAAGTGAAAATGCTAGGCAACATGCCTTCCCTAAGCTATGTGTCGTGCCAGACGGGCCGTGGAGTACTCCCGATTCCCGGGCGTGTGTGGGGGGAGTGCGACGCGAACGCGGCAGGCCTTTTCCTTTTATTAGAAATGTGCGCGTGCGTTGCGACGGATCCAAAGTAGTAGAATAGTAGTACTTGTTCACAAACTTGGAAGAAATCACTCTTGTTTTGATATACTCCTAATATATTACTCCCTCCGTTCCTAAATATTTATCTTTTTAGAGATTTCAAATGGACTATCACATACGGATTATATAGACATGTTTTGAAGTATAGATTCACTCATTTTGCTCCGTATGTAGTCACTTATTGAAATCTCTAGAAAGACAAATATTTAGGAACGGAGGGAGTACTTTTCACTCAAAATATATTTCTTAGGCTGTTTTGATGAGGTGAGGGAGGGATGTGGTTGCTTTCAAGATAATAAGGGGTTTTCTGCAAATTGGAGCAGAGAAGTGGGCTATTGTTGCAAAAATGCCACAACTTACCTCACAGCCGTTAGACGCAGATCTAATGGTCAGAAACGACGGATGGCAGACACACCACCATCACCAACTGAGTCTTTTATAGGGGTAGGAGTAGAGAAACATGTATAAATTGTAACATTTTGGTTCTGCTCGGCACGATCGATAGATAGAAATAAAGATTGGAAACGCTAGGGCGGGGCTATTTCTGTTAGATAAGCAGGGTACGTAGTAGCTAGGTTGGCGCATCGTCGGTTTGGTCACACGCGGTGCGACATGTTCTAGTGTTTCTAGAAAGATGCCCGCGCGTTGCACGAAGTTGATGGAAAAGGTAAGCACAACTTATAAATTGACGGATGGAGTACTAGTTACCGTGATGCATATAATTAAGCAAAGGGATCGCACATCTCTGTATTGACTTGAACGAGAATGCAACAGCACAATAAGAATTAAGGCCACGATGATGATGCGATCGCAGTGGTGGTTACAGAAGGCAAGAAGAAAGATGCATACATCAACGTACGACCTCCTCCTCCTCAACTTAGTGCGACGGGCCACCGACCGGCGGCTAAGGAGCGGCAGCTTTTGTGGCAAGGTCGAGGTGCTTGTAGCGACCAGACCTCAAATGGCCTGTGCTGCTGTGCACCAGTGTCATCCCTGGATCAGTAATGCTGACACGCACAGTACAAATGGAGGATTTATAACAGAGTAGCAATCACACACTTATTACATCGAATATCTCCGAAGAGATTAAGTATGATAAACATGGCTTAAGGCCATGTAATAACGATAACAGCGGAAGACTTGGAAGATAAGTGAGTCCATCAACTCCAGCAGCATCACTGAGTATAAGACCACGACCTAAGGCACCTTACTCGTCGTCTGAAAAGTCTGCAACATGAAACGTTGCAGCCCGAAAACGGGTCAGCACATAGAATATGCTGGCAAAGCAACACATAGAGAACAATGAACAATGATAAGGCTATACTATATGCATATATGGCTGGTGGAAAGGCTCTATGGTTAATGTTTTTGCGAAAAGCCAATTTTATCCTACTGCAAAGGAATAAATTTTATTTAACTATCATGGTGGTTGAAACATTGAGAAGGTACCTCCAACTCAATCCCTATTAAGTAACATCATTAACCCAACAAAGTTAATTATAAGTATCACGGTGATGAGATTCAAATGATAATCCAGATACTAGATACTCAAGTTGTCCATAACCGGGGACACGGCTAATCATGATCAGTTTGTACACTCTGCAGAGGTTTGTGCACTTTTCCCCTACATCTGCTAGTCCACCTCTTCAAGAGATCCTGTAACCTACTCAGCTATGCTAGAGCCCATAATAGCTTGCGGCTTCACACGGAAGTTTCTAGCATGAATAATCTTATGATCCCTTTGAGCCTGGGTGGCGGACCTTATACATACAGACAACACTGGGTTCTCCAGGTGCCTCAATCCACCCAGATGTGAGTTTTAGTTGCCACCTTAAGTTGAACCATTATTAAGCATCTCACATCTGTCATGAATATCTCTCAAACCCAATCCACCTCTACGAGCATAGCATGGCATATAATAGCAACGTAGAAGTAACTCCCAAGGGTTTGATAGAAAACAGGTAATAGGTACTACCTCAACTACTTCCCAATACCCACAGTTTAATTAGATCCTAATCATGCAATGTGTTTGAGGAAAACAGATCTAATGCAATAAATTTGGGTATGAACGGGGTATGATCAAAGTGTTACTTGCCTTGCTGATGATCCGCAAAACCTAGCGAGTCGAAGTAACATGCGGCACACTCCAGGTACTCTATCACAAACAAACAAGCATACAATCAGTACTCAACTAATGCACAGGTAAAACTCGAATGAAAGATCCAACCAGAAAGTTCAACTTAAGAACTCCGGTTTACAAAAAGAATGAACTCGAAAGAAGCAACGAAAGTCAAACGGCGAAAGAAAGAAACTTCGTTTGCTAATCTGGATCTAGGTCAAATTTTACTGTAGCAAAAACTTGTTTGAGTAGGTTAAACGGAAAGAGAATTTTGAGACGAAACTCTAGGTGCTTGAATCACCTGATTCCGATAAACGAGCGAAAAGTTAAACAGGTTCGAAAATTCGATCGGAAATCGAATCTGAGAAAATAACGAGAAAATCCGACGAAAGAAAAAAAACGGACGAACGGTTAAATAACGGACGTTCGTTAACAGAGAAAAACCGACGAACGCGTTCGTTAAAACGAACGGCTCGGTGAACGCTCGCGAAATAAGAAAACCGAAAAAAACCGATCTAGGGTTTTTTTAAACAAAAGGTTTTTTTCTACAGAAAACCGGTCAACATGAGACGACCGGCGGCAGCAGTACCTCGGCGGGGCTCCGGCGAGGGGCTCCGGCGGGCGGGGCTCGGCGGCGAGGGGTGCGGGGCTCGGGGGGCTCCGGCGGCGAGGGGTGCGGGCTCGGGCGCTCCCGGCGGCGAGCGACGAGGCAACGGCGGGCGGCGGCGGCGGCGGCGGGCTCCTCCGGCGGCGGTGATGAGGAAAACGAAGGGGGGTATTTATGAGGGGGGGTGCGGGCGGCTTGGGGAAGGGGCTACCGAGGCGGCGGCGGCGTCGTGGCGATGGCGGACTCCGGCGGCGTCGCGTCGTGGGGAGAGAGGAGAGGGGCGACGGGGCGGGCCGTCGGCTGGGCTCGGCCCAGTCGGCGCGGGCGCATTTGTTTTTTTTTAAAGTTCCGCGGAAAATATTGCGTAGAAAAATAAATAAAAATCCGAAAAATATGAAATAAATTTTCCCCATCTTGTTAGAAAATCTAGAATAGGGTGAACATTTTTAAAATAAAAAATAAATATTTTGAAAACATGCACATTTTTAAATGCAATAAAAATTGCAATAAAATCCAAATAAATTCCAAATAATGATTTTAACATTTTTCCTCCAGTATTTCAATGTTTTGGAGAAGTCATATTTTCTCCTCTCGTTTATTTAAAATGAAATGTTTTTCCGGAGAGAAAAATAATTAAAAATCCCAATCCTCGTTTGAAAAATCAAATACGAAAATTCGAGAAAATCCCCAACTCTCTCCGAGGGTCCTTGAGTTGCTTAGGATTTATCGAGGATTTGTCAAAATGCAACAAAACATGATATGCAAATGATGATCTATGTATAACATTCCAAATTGAAAATTTGGGATGTTACAAACCTACCCCCCTTAAGATGAATCTCGCCCTCGAGATTCGGGTTGGCTAGAAAACAGGTGGGAGTGGTTTTTCCGTAGATCTTCCTCTCGCTCCCAGGTGGCCTCATCTTCTGTGTGGTGACTCCACTGGACTTTGCAAAACTTGATAACCTTGCTGTGGGTAACTCGGCTGGCATACTCGAGAATCTTAACTGGCTTTTCCTCATAAGTCAAATCACTTTCCAACTGAATCGCTTCCAGTGGCACAGTATCTCTCAGTGGTATCTCAGCCATCTCTATGTGGCACTTCTTCAACTGCGAAACATGAAATACATCATGAACTTCAGACAATCCTTCGGGCAATTCCAGCTTATAGGCAACTTCTCCCATACGTTCCAACACTCTGTATGGTCCGATAAAACGGGGCGCTAACTTTCCCTTAACTCCAAAGCGCTTTACTCCTCGAAGTGGCGATACCCGAAGATACACTCTGTCTCCGACTTCGTGAACTGTCTCCTTGCGTTTAGAATCAGCATAACTCTTCTGCCTGGACTGGGCTACCTTGAGCCTATCGCGAATCAACCTCACTTTCTGTTCAGACTCCTTAATCAAATCTGGTCCAACCAACTGACGGTCTCCAACTTCGTCCCATAACAACGGTGTTCTACACCTCCTTCCGTACAAAGCTTCGAAAGGGGCCATCTTCAAACTGGTTTGATAACTATTGTTATACGAAAACTCCGCATATGGCAAATTGTCGTCCCAACTAGATCCATAATCTAGTGCACATGCTCTCAACATGTCCTCCAAAATCTGGTTGACTCTCTCGGTCTGTCCATCTGTCTGCGGGTGAAATGTTGTACTAAATTCCAGCCTGGTTCCCAATGTTTCATGTAACTGCTTCCAAAACTTCGAGGTAAATTGGGTTCCTCTGTCTGATACAATGGTCCTCGGAACTCCATGCAAACATACTATCCTGGTCATGTATATCTTTGCCAACTTAGCACTGGTGTAAGTGGTCTTCACTGGAATGAAATGAGCCACTTTCGTCAAACGGTCGACTACAACCCATATCGAGTCATAGCCTGTACGAGTCCTGGGTAATCCTGTGATAAAATCCATGCCTATTTTATCCCACTTCCATTCGGGTATCGGCAATGGCTGTAGCAATCCTGCTGGCTTCTGATGCTCTGCCTTCACTCTCTGACATACATCACAAACTGCTACAAACTCCGCAATATCCTTCTTCATTCCGGTCCACCAGAAAGTATTCTTCAAATCCAAATACATCTTGGTATTCCCTGGGTGAATCGAGTACGGTGAATCATGGGCTTCTTGCAAAATCAACTTCCTGATCTCCGGATCGTTTGGCACATATACACGGTCCTCGAACCATAAGGTATCATGCTCATCCTCACGAAATCCCTTGGCTTTTCCTTTGCTCATCTTCGCTTTTATCTCTTCAATCTCCTTGTCTGTCTTCTGAGCTTCTCTGATCTTTTCCATCAAGGTAGACTGAATCTCCAATGTCGCTAAATAGCCTCTAGGGACTATCTCCAAACATAGCTCGCGTAGGTCCTCGGCTAACTCCTGAGGTAACTCTCCTGTCATGAGCGTGTTGACATGACTCTTGCGGCTCAACGCGTCTGCTACTACGTTATCCTTTCCGGGGTGATAATGCAATCTCATATCATAGTCTTTGATGAGCTCCAACCATCTCCTCTGTCTGAGGTTTAACTCCTTCTGCGTGAAAATGTACTTCAAACTCTTGTGATCCGTGTACACTTCACAATGGTTTCCAATGAGAAAATGTCTCCATGTCTTCAATGCATGCACCACGGCTGCTAATTCCAAATCATGCGTAGCATAATTCTTCTCATGGGGTTTAAGTTGTCGTGAAGCATACGAAACAACTCTTCCTTCCTGCATAAGCACTGCTCCAAGTCCTCGACGAGAAGCGTCGCAATAAACTTCGTAGTCCTTGCGTTGATCTGGAAGAATCAACACTGCTGAGGTAACCAATCGTTTCTTCAACTCTTGGAAACTAGCTTCACATTCCTCAGTCCAATTGAATTTGGTGTCCTTCTTCAATAGTTCAGTCATGGGCTTAGCAATCCTTGAGAAATTTTCGATAAATCTCCGGTAGTATCCTGCAAGTCCAAGAAAACTCCGGATTTCTCCAACTGTCGTGGGTGATTCCCAACTTGTCACTGTGTCAACCTTGGCAGGGTCTACTGCTATTCCTTCTCCAGAAATAACATGTCCAAGGAATCCAACTTCCTTCAACCAAAACTCACATTTGCTGAACTTGGCATATAACTGATGTTCTCTGAGCTTCTCAAGTACCAATCGTAAATGCTCCTCATGCTCTTCTTCATCCTTGGAAAAGATTAAAATATCATCAATGAACACCACGACGAACTTATCCAGAAACTCCATAAACTCTTTGTTCATCAGGTTCATGAAATAGGCCGGTGCGTTAGTTAGTCCAAATGACATAACGGTATACTCATACAATCCATATCTGGTGGTAAATGTTGTCTTGGGTATATCCTGCTCTCGAATCTTTAACTGATGGTATCCTGATCGTAGATCGATCTTGGAAAATACTTTAGCTCCTTGCAGCCGGTCAAACAAATCATTGATCATCGGCAGTGGGTACTTGTTTTTGATGGTCACTTCATTCAATCCTCGGTAATCAACAACCATCCTTAGTGATCCATCTTTCTTCTCTACTAGAAGTACTGGTGATCCCCAAGGTGACGAGCTTGGGAGAATATAGCCTTTATCCAGTAACTCCTTGATCTGCTTCTTAATGTCCTCCAAATCCTTTGCGAGCATCCTGTACGGTCTCTTAGATATTGGCCCTGTGCCTGGCAAAAGTTCAATCAAGAACTCAATGTCTCTATCTGGTGGCATGCCTGGCAACTCTTCTGGAAATACATCCGGATAATCCTTCACCACTCGTACTTCCTCCTGTACAACTCCTGATAAGGAATTCACTTGAGTCCTCTTCGGCATATGCCTGGATACATACTTGATCCTTTTTCCTTTCGGGGTGGTAAGCAAAATTGTCTTGCTGGCACAATCAATGTTTCCTCCATACAACGATAGCCAATCCATTCCCAAAATCACATCCAAACCTTGCGATTCCAAAACAATGAGGTCTGAGGGGAAAACATGCCTTCCAATGGCCAACGGTATCTGAAAACATCCTTGGGTGGCCATATACTCTGCTCCTGGCGAGGTTACTAACATGGGGCTTTTGAGAACTTGGGTGGACATCTTAAACTTGTTTACGAATCCCCTTGATATGTATGAATGCGATGCACCAGTATTGAAAAGAACAGTTGCAGTAAATGACTTAACCAAAAACTTACCTATTACTGCATCAGGCTGAGCTTCAATCTCCTCCACGCTCACGTGGTTCACATGTCCTTTGTTGAACGGGTTCGGCTTCTTCCCAGTGCTTCCATTGCCATTTCCATTTTGGGCTTCAGGACAATCGGTAGCGTAATGTCCCGTCTTTTGGCACTTGAAACAAGTAATGTGACTTAGATCTCTCTTGGTTGGGGTAGATGGGTTGGTGCAGTTCTGTCCTTTTCCTCCTCCATTCCCATTACCATTCTTGGAGCCATTATGGTTGTGCGAACTACCTCCTCCATGGGTATGTTGAAACTGTCCTCCCGACTTCGGGGTAAATCGTGGCTTCTGCTGGGCTCCAGAATTGTACTTCCCTTGTCCATACTTCCTCTTGCGGTTTTCAATCTGCTGTTGCTTCCCTTCAATCATGAGAGCTCTATCTACCAGCTCCTGGTAGTTGTTGAAGGTTGCTACCATCAACTGCATACTCAGCTCATCATTCAATCCTTCCAGAAATTTCTCCTGCTTAGCAGCATCTGTAGCAACGTCATCTGGTGCATAACGTGCTAACCTACTGAAATCCTCCACATACTGGCCTACGGTGCGTCCTCCTTGGCGTAGGTTGCGAAACTCACACTTCTTCATAGCCATAGCTCCTGCTGAAACATGAGCTGTACGGAAAGCTTGCTGAAACTGGTCCCATGTGACAGTGTCAATAGGGTGCGTGCCTGTATAATTCTCCCACCATGATGCTGCGGGTCCATCAAGCTGATGTGCGGCAAAACGCACTCTTTCCACATCTGTGCATCCTGCAGTGGTCAACTCCCTTCCAACTTTGCGGAGCCAATCATCTGCAACAATCGGCTCGGTGCTACTGGAAAACACCGGCGGGTTTAGCCTTAAGAAACGGGCTAAGTGATCAACAGGTGGTGGTGGCGGTGGGTTGTTGTTGTTGTTGTTGCCTTGGTTCTGAACTAACACTTGCATCAGGGCATTCTGTTGCTGAATCAACTGGGTGATCTCTGGCGGGAAAACAAATCCGGTGTCGCGTCTCGGAGGCATCTGATAGGTTTAGAAAAGATGAGAATTCAGAATAGAATGAGGTCTAGAGGGAAAACACTACCCATATGCTCATGAGACAAATTCAATCAATATCACTCAATCAATCCAAACAAGGCAAATCAATCGATCTAACTAACGTTACAAAGTGCTTGAACTATACTACTAAATGGGGGAAAACTACTACTGATATGGTAGTCTACTAAAAATTCTGATCCGTTGAAGACTCCATGATGTCTGCTCTAGCTTCATCAATCCATTCCTCTTCACTTGGTTCCAAGTCGGTGTCGTCGATGATGATGTAGTTATCCGGACAAGTGCATTCGTCGACTTCTGCTTTTGGCACTGGATTTCCCACGGATGCTCCAATCTTGTTCTCCAGGTCGTCAATCTTCCCGACTAGTGCGTTGATTTCCTCCATATAATCCTCGCGTGTAGCTTTAAGTTCTTCTTCTAGCTCCTTGATCTTGGTTAATGCCTTCTTCAGTTCTTCCTTGTCCGTGCACATCTGGTTCTCCTGGCGTCGAATATGTTGGTTCTGCTCCTGGATGAAAGCTGCAATTGATCCATCCTTCTTGGTCTTGATCATCTCCCATTGCGCGTCTCGACGTCCACAAATTTGATAAATGGTATCCTTAAGCTCCTGGTGATAGACTTCTCCAATGCGTCCCATGGCGGTGTGTGCGGCCATGCTCTTCCCTAAACTCCAAGTTGGTGCTTCGAAAACCAATCTCATGGCACTAAACATCCTTCCTGGAATGATAACTTGAATCTTCCAGCTCTCCTCTTCAGGTAAGGTGGCGTTGTAGGTTCCGGTGACGCTTGGTTTTCCTATGTTCAAGTACTTGGTGACTTCCTTCAAGTGTCGACCAAACGGCATGTCTTCATCTGGTTGCATAAACTTGCTCCTTGCATTCGCCTTTCCTAAAAGAGTAGAAAGTGGAGAGGGGTCAGAAATGAGAAGAGAGAAGTTTTATAGGGCTTAAGCTTAGTGGTCGTGTCCTATAGTCAGCGCGTGCTCTGATACCAACTTTGTAGCGACAAGACCTCAAATGGCCTGTGCTGCTGTGCACCAGTGTCATCCCTGGATCAGTAATGCTGACACGCACAGTACAAATGGAGGATTTATAACAGAGTAGCAATCACACACTTATTACATCGCATATCTCCGAAGAGATTAAGTATAATAAACATGGCTTAAGGCCATCTAATAACGATAACAACGGAAGACTTGGAAGATAAGTGAGTCCATCAACTCCAGCGGCATCACTGAGTATAAGACCACGACCTAAGGCACCTTACTCGTCGTCTGAAAAGTCTGCAACATGAAACGTTGCAGCCCGAAAACGGGTCAGCACATAGAATATGCTGGCAAAGCAACACATAGAGAACAATGAACAATGATAAGGCTATACTATATGCATATATGGCTGGTGGAAAGGCTCTATGGTTAATGTTTTTGCGAAAAGCCAATTTTATCCTACTGCAAAGGAATAAATTTATTTAACTATCATGGTGGTTGAAACATTGAGAAGGTACCTCCAACTCAATCCCAATTAAGTAACATCATTAACCCAACAAAATTAATTATAAGTATCACGGTGATGAGATTCAAATGATAATCCAGATACTAGATACTCAAGTTGTCCATAACCGGGGACACGGCTAATCATGATCAGTTTGTACACTCTGCAGAGGTTTGTGCACTTTTCCCCTACATCTGCTAGTCCACCTCTTCAAGAGATCCTGTAACCTACTCAGCTATGCTAGAGCCCCATAATAGCTTGCGGCTGCACACGGAAGTTTCTAGCATGAATAATCTTATGATCCCCTTTGAGCCTGGGTGGCGACCTTTACATACAGACAACACTGGGTTCTCCAGGTGCCTCAATCCACCCAGATGTGAGTTTTAGTTGCCACCTTAAGTTGAAACCATTATTAAGCATCTCACATCTGTCATGAATATCTCTCAAACCCAATCCACGTCTACGAGCATAGCATGGCATATAATAGCAACGTAGAAGTAACTCCCAAGGGTTTGATAGAAAACAGGTAATAGGTACTACCTCAACTACTTCCCAATACCCACAGTTTAATTAGATCCTAATCATGCAATGTGTTTGAGGAAAACAGATCTAATGCAATAAAACTGGGTATGAACGGGGTATGATCAAAGTGTTACTTGCCTTGCTGATGATCCGCAAAACCTAGCGAGTCGAAGTAACAAGCGGCACACTCCGGGTACTCTATCGCAAACAAACAAGCATACAATCAGTACTCAACTAATGCACAGGTAAAACTCGAATGAAAGATCCAACCAGAAAGTTCAACTTAAGAACTCCGGTTTGCAAAAAGAATCAACTCGAAAGAATCAACGAAAGTCAAACGGCGAAAGAAAGAAACTTCGTTTGCTAATCTGGATCTAGGTCAAATTTTACTGTAGCAAAAACTTGTTTGAGTAGGTTAAACGGAAAGAGAATTTCGAGACGAAACTCTAGGTGCTTGAATCACCTGATTCCGATAAACGAGCGAAAAGTTAAACAGGTTCGAAAATTCGATCGGAAATCGAATCTGAGAAAATAACGAGAAAATCCGACGAAAGAAAAAAAAACGGACGAACGATTAAATAACAGACGTTCGTTAACAGAGAAAAACCGACGAACGCGTTCGTTAAAACGAACGGTTCGGTGAACGCTCGCGAAATAAGAAAACCGAAAAAAAACCGATCTTGGGTTCTTTTCAAAACAAAAGGTTTTTTTACAGAAAACCGGTCAACACGAGACGACCGGCGGCAGCAGTACCTCGGCGGGGCTCCGGCGAGGGCTCCGGCGGGCGGGGCTCGGCGGCGAGGGGTGTGGGGCTTGGGGGGGCTCCGGCGGCGAGGGGTGCGGGCTCGGGCGCTCCCGGCGGCGAGCAACGAGGCAACGGCGGGCGGCGGCGGCGGCTAGATGCGGCGGCGGCGGCCGGCTCCTCCGGCGGCGGTGATGAGGAAAACGGAGGGGGGGTATTTATGAGGGGGGGTGCGGGCGGCTTGGGGAAGGGGCTACCGAGGCGGCGGCGTCGTGGCGATGGTGGACTCCGGCGGCGTCGCGTCGTGGGAGAGAGGAGAGGGGCGACGGGGCGGGCCGTCGGCTGGGCTCGGCCCAGTCAGCGCGGGCGCGTTTGTTTGTTTTTTTTAAGTTCCGCGGAAAATATTGCATAGAAAAATAAATAAAAATCAGAAAAATATGAAATAAATTTTCCCCGTCTAGTTAGAAAATCTAGAATAGGGTGAACATTTTTAAAAGCAAAAATAAATATTTTGAAAACATGCACATTTTTAAATGCAATAAAAATTGCAATAAAATCCAAATAAATTCCAAATAATGATTTTAACATTTTTCCTCCAGTATTTCAATGTTTTGGAGAAGTCATATTTTCTCCTCTCGTTTATTTAAAATGAAATATTTTTCCGGAGAGAAAAATAATTAAAAATCCCAATCCTCGTTTGAAAAATCAAATACGAAAATTCGAGAAAATCCCCAACTCTCTCCGAGGGTCCTTGAGTTGCTTAGGATTTGTCAAAATGCAACAAAACATGATATGCAAATGATGATCTATGTATAACATTCCAAATTGAAAATTTGGGATGTTACAGTGCTTCTCAGCAAAGGCATGCAAGGCTTCCAGCCGGTTGAGGAAGGACAACATTGTAGCGTCCTCACTGGCCTTGTAGATACCTATGTACACGATTTGCTCATACACGTGGATGTGTAGGTCAATGAATTCTTGCAGGGCGAGGCGCCTCGCGGCGAGCGCGACCTCCAGGTGGACATTCTTCGTGGCGTCGGCTGGCAGTCGCTGTAGGATATATGCCCTAGAGGCAATAATAAAGTTATTATTTATTTCCTTATATCATGATAAATGTTTATTATTCATGCTAGAATTGTATTAACCGGAAACATGATACATGTGTGAATACATAGACAAACAGAGTGTCACTAGTATGCCTCTACTTGACTAGCTCGTTGATCAAAGATGGTTATGTTTCCTAGCCATAGACATGAGTTGTCATTTGATTAACGGGATCACATCATTAGGAGAATGATGTGATTGACTTGACCCATTCCGTTAGCTTAGCACTCGATCGTTTAGTATGTTGCTATTGCTTTCTTCATGACTTATACATGTTCCTATGACTATGAGATTATGCAACTCCCGTTTACCGGAGGAACACTTTGTGTGCTACCAAACGTCACAACGTAACTGGGTGATTATAAAGGTGCTCTATAGGTGTCTCCAAAGGTACTTGGGGGTTGGCGTATTTCGAGATTAGGATTTGTCACTCCGATTGTCGGAGAGGTATCTCTGGGCCCTCTAATGAGTTAGTTGTGGGATGATGTATTACGGGACGAGTAAAGAGACTTGCCGGTAACGAGATTGAACTAGGTATTGAGATACCGACGATCGAATCTCGGGCAAGTAACATACCGATGACAAAGGGAACAACGTATGTTGTTATGCGGTCTGACCGATAAAGATCTTCGTAGAATATGTGGGAGCCAATATGAGCATCCAGGTTCTGCTATTGGTTATTGACCGGAGACGTGTCTCGGTCATGTCTACATAGTTCTCGAACCCGTAGGTCCGCACGCTTAACGTTTCGATGACAGTTATATTATGAGTTTATATGTTTTGATGTACCGAAGGTTGTTCGGAGTCCCGGATGTGATCACGGACATGAAGAGGAGTCTCGAAATGGTTGAGACATGAAGATTGATATATTGGATGACTATATTCGGACACCGGAATGGTTCCGGGGGTTATCGGATATATACCGGAGTACCGGGGGGTTACGGGAACCCCCCCGGAGGCTATTGGGCCTCATGGGCCCAATTGGTGGAAGAGGAGAGGCGGCCAAGGGGCAGCCGCGCGCCCCTCCCCCCCCCCAAGTCCGAATTGGACAAGGAGGGGGGGCGGCGCCCCCCCCTTTCCTTCCCCCCTCTCTCCTTCCCTCTCCTCTCCTAGTCCAACAAGGAAGGGAGGGAGTCCTACTCCCGGTGGGAGTAGGACTCCTCCTGGCGCGCCTCCTCCTGGCCGGCCGCCCCTCCCCCCTTGCTCCTTTATATACGGGGGCAGGGGGCACCCCAGAGACACAACAATTGATCTCTTGATCTCTTAGCCGTGTGCGGTGCCCCCCTCCACCATAATCCACCTCGATAATATCGTAGCAGTGCTTAGGCGAAGCCCTGCGTCGGTTGAACACCATCATCGTCACCATGCCGTCGTGCTGACGGAACTCTCCCTCAATGCTCGGCTGGATCGGAGTTCGAGGGATGTCATCGAGCTGAACGTGTGATGAACTCAGAGGTGCCGTGCGTTCGGTACTTGATCGGTCGGATCATGAAGACGTACGACTACATCAACCGCGTTGTGCTAACGCTTCCGCTTTCGGTCTACGAGGGTACGTGGACAACACTCTCCCCTCTCATTGCTATGCATCAGCATGATCGTGCGTGTGCGTAGGAATTTTTTTGAAATTACTACGTTCCCCAACAGTCGCAGGGCCACCAGTGCTTGAAAGAGGTTCCGGCCATGGAGGCCGATTAGGGTGGCAGGCAATGAGGAGCCCGAGCGCGCGGGCTGGAGGAGTACGGCGATGTCGTCTGCAAGCTTCTTGAGGACGGTGAACTTGTTGGTGGTGGCAATGATCATCTGGTCCAACTGAGAGTTGTAGTTGGCGTCGACGGCGGCCATCCACCAGCCGGTCTCCAGCACCGTTTGGAGACGATCGTCGGCGCCATGCCGCGGGCCGACGTCGTGGACCATCTGGCACAGCCGCTGGCCGCTCGCGCGCATCGCCGCAATGGGTCTGGAGTGAGCTCTTTTGCGTTTAGTGTAGGTGCTTAGGCAAATGCTTAGGTGCGTATGATGTGGTAGATGCATTGGAATGGAGGGGCGCCTTTATATGAGGGCAAACTGCGTTGCATTCACATCGCGCAACCTCTTTTCCCGGTCCTCCTCCCATTACTTCCCTCATGCATTAATTGAAGGAGGATGCATTAGCCGTTCAACATTTCGGGAACCTCTACTCCTCCCTCGTCTGCATTAAAGCCGTATCAGGAACTGCGCCGCCCACTGTCAAATCGAATAGTACTGTGCTGCCCGCTGCACGCCTGGCTGAACACGCCTCCTCGCCTCCATCAAACCCCTCCGTTAAACCGGCATGCAAACTGAGAAACCTACTCCGGCCACACGTCCGTTCATGAGCAGGCAGGAATTAAACACAACACCGGCCGAGCTCCTCCCATCCGCCCTCAGTTTAAACAAGGCCAAACGCCGGCCAAGCTCCTACCGTCCGCCCGCTATTTACACGAGGCCAGACAGACAGTGGGCAAGAATCGCACCCCTCCGCCGCTCCCCCATCTCCTCCTTCACCATTTTCTCCACTCTTCTGATGGCTTCCGAGGAGCCGTTCTCCGGCACATTACCAGGCTGAATGGCCCGCCGAGCCCTCCGGATACGGGTGAGGCCGCTCGGTGCTTCACCAACCTGGCTTGGCCCGACGGAGCCAGTTGCCGCCCCAAGCAGGCGCGTGGTTCAGCAACTCACTGCTCCAGTTCAGCTCGATGAGGAGTGGCGAGTTGCTCCACGCCGGCACGGCGGCGAGCACACCGGTACGGGCGTCGTCGCTGCCGCGTCGTACCGCTCCACCAGTGTCTGCGGTGCCGCACCTCCCGTGTCTGTGGGTGCGCCTCCCGTGCCTGCGGCAGCGCCATGCAGGTAGAGACAGAAGCCGGGTGCGTGGAGAGCGACGAGTCGGTTGCCAGCTTCTCCGTGTCTGCCGCCATCATCGAGGAGAAGTAGAACACGTGAGGCCGCCGCCACTTGGGTCCCATGAAGGCCACCGCCGAGGCGACGACTGCGCATTCAGGTGGTTTCTTTGCTTCTTCGTCTCTTCCGAGGACCTTCATCGACCCCGCAAAGTGTCTGCCGGACATGAGGAAGACAAAGGGATCCGCAGGCGGCCATTTAGATTATGTACTCCCTCTCCAGCTGGCGGGAAATTTTTGTTCTAAGAATGGATAAATTGTATGTATCTATAACTAAAATATGTCCAGATACATCCATTTCTAGGACAAGTATTTCCGGATGGAGGGAGTATTAATTATACCAAGAGAGCCGGATTGGCACCGCTTAGTTTATGTAAATGTAATGAAATCCATCATGTTTATATGAAGATCCGATTGTTTTATACGACATCCTTCATGCTTATATGAAATCATTCCGTGTTTGCACGAATTTCATCTGGTTGGTTAGAGTTGTGGAAATGTATGCCGCTGGCGTTTGATGTCGTCCTCCACGGAAGGAAGCGGGAGGAAATTTTCCGGCTGCTGTTGGAGATGCTCTTATGCTGGAAATAATAGAGTGACATCCAATCCATTTGAGTTAATTGCATGTATGATTGCCCCTCTATAAAAAGTTAATTGCATGTACAGTGTACACGTGACTTGCAGGGTGGCTACAGCTTCGTACAGAAAGTTAAAAAGAAACAAGTCCAACCTTAATCGTGTATTCTAAGTACTCTGTGGGTTCCACTGTCAGTACAGTAGCGAAAGAAGTATATATTAAATAAGTAATATATAATATAAAAATCTAAAGTTAAAGACAGAATTCGAACTCATGTCATCGCGTTGCGAGCATCTGGCGCTAACCAGTCCAACACATTTTTTTGTAGACCATGCTGGAGATATATCTCCATGTCTACTCTTATACTCCATCCATTCCTAAATATTTTTCATTTTCAGATTTCAAATGGACTACCACATACGGATGTGTATGTAGACATATTTTAGTGTGTAGATTCACTCATTTTGCTCCATATGTAGTCACTTGTTGAAATCTCTAAAAAGAAAAATATTTAGGAACGGAGGGAGTAGAAAACAGAGTTGGTGATGATGGTGTGCATGCCATCCTGCGATATAGGCCGTCAGATTTATATCTAACGGATAGGAAGAAAACTATGGCAATTTTGCAAAAATATACCCACACCCCTCTCCACGTTCGCAAATACGGCCTTTCCTCGTTCATCCTTTTCTCTCACAAGATAAACTACTCATACAAATGCATCTTGATGTTCCGTGCAACGCACGGGCATCTAGCTAGTTTCTTTTAAAATAGTTACTGCGATAATTGGGTTGAAGTGATATATTTTATGTCTGCCCCGAGTGATTTCAGATTCACTAGTAGTAACAAAGAAAAGGTTGCCTTGTTAATTAACAGAAAACAGGGTGAAAACTATCACATGAGGCCGGTAAAAACGAGGCACACTTGGTTCAGCGTCATCGTCACTACAGCTGTGCGCGCGCGAGAAGTTGATAATCCCCAAGTGCAAGGAATCATCGTAGCAATTCCCAAAGGTGGAAGTGATAAGTATGGAGTGTCGAACCCACAAGGAGCTAAAGGTAAGATCAATATTCTCTCAAGCCCTATCTGCCACTGATACGACTCTACGTACACCGAACGTTTCCTTCCAATTAGCAACGAGAAATAAAACTACGTTGTGGGTATGAAGTGGATAACTTTGTATGATATCGGAGAGCCAAAATATGAAAGTAGGTGCTGTTATCATAAAGTTACAATATACTACTAAATATTATAAATAGCGAGTGTGGAATAATGATGGATCAGTGTGCGGAATTGTCCTAGGCAATTGTTAACAAGACCGATAGTCGTCATTGCAATTTCATATGAGGGAGAGGCATAAGCTAACATACTTTCTCTTCTTGGATCATATGCACATGTGATTGGAACTCTAGCAAGCATCCGCAAGTACTAAAGATCATTAAGGTAAACCCCAACCATAGCATTAAAGCATCAAGTCCTCTTTATTCCCATACGCTACAACCCCCTTACTCGGGTTTGTGTTTCAGTCACTCACCAACCCAGTATAAGCGAATAATGAACGTATTGCAACACCCTACAGCGGGAATCCCTCAGGCTTGCGCAACACGGAGGGCACAATAGGACAACACCAAAATAAAACATACAACTCGTACCAATCTAGATCATCAATCAACCCAAAGACAAAGGATATCTACTCAAAACATCATAAGATGGCAACACATCATTGGATCATAATATGTGGCATAAAGCACCATGTTCAAGTAGGGATTACAGCGGGGTGCGGGAGAGTGGACCACGTAAAATAGATGAAGATGGTGATGATGATGGTGATGTTGATGAAGACGATCACCGCGGCGATGATTCCCCTCCCGATGGCACTCCGGCGCCACCGAGAGAGAGGAGGAGAGGTTCTCCCCCTTGTGCTTCCTCCTCCATGGCCTCCCCCCTAGATGGGGAGAGGTTCTCTCTCTGGTCCTTGGCCTTCATGGCGATGATGGGCTCTCCGGGATCCTCCTCCATGGCCTCCGGTGATGATCGCCCCCTCCGGCAGGGTGCCAGAGAGGGCCTAGATTGATTTCTCATGGCTACAGAGGCTTGCAGCGGCGGAACTTCCGATCTAGGTTAATTTTCCGAGGTTTCTGTATTTATAGGAATTTTTGGCGTCAGTCTCACGTCAAGGAGGTGCCCGAGGCGTCCACGAGGCAGGCCCACGCGCCTGGGGGGTGCACCCCCCCACCCTCATGGGCGCCCCGGGACTCTCCTGGCCCAACTCTTTTACTCCGAGGTCTTCTTTTGGTCCATAAAAAATCATCAAAAATTGGCACGTCAATTGGACTCCGTTAGATATTCCTTTTCTGTAAAACTCAAAAACAAGGAAAAAACAGGAACTGGCACTGGCACTGGGCTCTAGGTTAATAGGTTAGTCCCAAAAATCATATAAAATAGAATATAAATGCATATAAAACATCCAAGGTTGATAATATAATAGCATGAATACTTCATAAATTATAGATACGTTGGAGACGTATCAACATCCCCAAGCTTAATTCCTGCTCGTCCTCGAGTAGGTAAATGATAAAAGAGATAGTTTATGAACTGTGAATGCTAGCAGGAGCACAAGTTTGATCAATGATAATTTCAATCACCTTTTCTAGCATCATTATATGTCATAACAGTAGCTCATCTCATAAAACTTTTCATGATCAAGTAACAAGCTATTCACATGTTAAAGTATAGATCATAAACTTTCTTGAAAACTAACAAACAGTGCTCTTAGTCATCAAACAATTGCAATTCATCTTATTTTCAGGAAGGGTCTATGTCAGAGCTTTGATTTAGCAAACTCCACATAGTCAACTATCATTTAATCTTCCGCAATTGCTAACACTCACGTGATATTTATGGGTTCAATGTTTTAACCGGACACAGAGAAAGATAGGGGCTTATAGATTCGCCTCCCAACCTTTTACCTCAAGGGTAATGTCAACAATAATAGTTCATGATAACTTACATCCAATTGGATATATATATCAGGATCTTTCCAACACAATGTGCTTGCCAAAGGATAAAATGTAAAAAGAAAAGGTGAAGATCACCATGACTCTTGCATAAGGTAGAAGATAAAAGTAAAAGATAGGCCCTTCGCAGAGGGAAGCAGAGGTTGTCATGCGCTTTTATGGTTGGATGCACAAAATCTTAATGCAAAAGAACGTCACTTTATATTGCCTCTTGTGATAAAGACCTTTATTATGCAGTCCGTCGCTTTTATTTCTTCCCAATCACAAGTTCGTATAAAGCTTATTTTCTTCGCACTAATAGATCATACATATTTAGAGAGTAATTTTTATTGCATGCACCGATGAAAACTTACTTGAAGGATCTTACTCAATCCATAGGTAGGTATGGTGGACTCTCATGGAAAAACTAGTTTAAGGGGTATTCGGAAGCACAACTAGTATCTCTACTTGGTGCAAAGAATTTGGCTAGCATGAGGGGGAAAGGCAAGCTCAACATGTTGGATGATCCAGGACAATATACTTTATTTTGGATATAAGAAAACATAACCCATTACGTTGTCTTCCTTGTCCAACATCAACCTTTTATCATGTCATATTTTAATGAGTGCTCACAATTACAAAGATGTCCAAGATAGTATATTTATATGTGAAATCCTTCTTCCTTCAATATTCTTTCATGAATTGTTCAAGTGACCAATTCTACGTTTGCTAACTTTGAATATGTTTACTACCTATACTTATTATGTGTGAAGTCATTACTCCCCATGTCATAAGCATATGAAACATGTATATAAATTCAGATTTATGACATTCAATTCATTCAACAATTTACTCATAGGATATACGTGAAGCACATGAGTAAATGACAAACTACTCCAAAAGATATGAGTGAAGAACACTGAGTAGTCAAATAATTAACTAGCCATGGGAGGATTCTTTTTCATTCAATATTTCAGATCCAATGATTTTATTCAAACAGCAAGTAAAATATAAAATATGCTCCAATCAAAACACATACCATGTGATGAATAAAAATATAGCTCCGAGTAAGGTATACCGATAGTTTTGAAGACGAAAGAGGGGATGCCTTCCGGGGCATCCCCAAGCTTAGGCGCTTGAGTCTTCCTTGAATATTACCTTGGGGTGCCTTGGGTATCCCCATGCTTGGGGTCTTTCCACTCCTTATTCTCCTCATATCGATATCTCACCCAAAGCTTGAAAACTTCAATCACACAAAACTTAACGGAACTTCGTGAGATAGGTTAGTATGATAAAGAGTAAACCATTCACTTTGGTACTGTCAAAGACAAGGTTCATAATTGTTCTCACACAATGTCTACTGTACCATATCATTTCTACAATTTATATTGAGACATATAAGCCATAGAAACTAGAAAACAAGCAAACTATGCAGTGAAAACAGAATCTGTCAGAAACAGAACAGTCTGTAATGATCAGAACATAAACCATACTTCTGCTACTCCAAAAATTATGAAATAAATTGGTGGACGTGAGGAATTTTTCTATTAATCTTCTTCAAAAAGAATAAACTCAAAATCACTCTTCTGTAAAAAATGACAGCTAATCTCGTGAGCGCAAAGTTTCTGTTTTTTACAGCAAGATCGCATTAACTTTCACCCAAGTCTTCCCAAAGGTCTTACTTGGCACTTTATTGAAAAAAACTATAAAACATGATTACTAGAGTAGCTTAATCATGTAAACACACAAAAACAGTAAGGGTAAATATTGGGTTGTCTCCCAACAAGCGCTTTTCTTTAATGCCTTTTAGCTAGGCATGATGATTTCAATGATGCTCACATAATAGACAAGAATTGAAACACAAAGAAAGCATCTTGAAGAATATGACTAGCACATTTAAATCTAACCCACTTCCTATGCCTAGGGATTTTGTGAGCACACAACTTATGGGAACAAGAATCAACTAGCATAGGAAGGCAAAACAAGTATAACTTCAAAACTTTAAGCTCGTAGAGAGGAAACTTGATATTATTGCAACTCCTACAAGCATGTATTCCTCCCTCATAATAATTTTCAGTAGCATCATGGATATCAACTTTGTTCTCATAATCAATTGTAACCTCTTCCGAAATAGTGGAATCATTACTAGCTAAAGTTGACACTCTTCCAAATCCACTTTCATAAATATCACACTAAGATTCAACACCCTCCAAAATAGTGGGATCACTAATTCCTAAAGTTTACACTCTTCCAAACCCACTTTAAATGATAGTATTATTCATACTCCAAAAGATATAAGTGAAGTTCTTGGATCACTCTACAATTAATATAGACTAACCAAGCTCAAAATGTATAAGTGAAGCACACGAAGCATTCTATAAAACCATACTCAAAAGATTTAAGTGAGGCACAAAGAGCAATTCTATAAGATCATTCTTAAAATATATAAGTGAAGCACATGAAGTATTCTATAAATTGATGAAGGTACATCTCACACTAGCATGGTTATTGAAGAAAAAGAAAAAAACACAAAGGACACAAATCATGTGAACAAAACAAAAACCGAGGTATACCGATATTTGTTGAAGAAGAAAGATGTGATGCCAAATGGGGCATCCCCAAGCTTAGATGCTTGAGCATCCTCTTAAATATTTACTTGGGGTGCATTGAGCATCCCCAATCTTGAACTCTTGCCTCTCTTTATTCTTCTCATATTGATAGCTCCTCGATCTTCGAACACTTCATCCACACAGAACTTTAACAAAAACTTGTGAGATCCGTTAGTATAACAAAGCAAATCACTACTATAAGTACTGTTGCAAACCAATTCATATTTTTTTTGCATTATAGCTGCTGTAATATAACTTTTCCATGGCTTAATCCACTGATAGAAATTGATCGTTTCATCAAAACAAGCAAGCAATGCATCAAAAACAGAATCTGTCTTAAACAGGACAGTCTGTAGTAATCTGGAAGTTTAGCAAACTTCTGTAACTCCTAAAATTATGAAATAAATTTGAAAATTTGAAGAATTTGTACAGAAGTAATGTGAAAAAAGTTTCAGACCAATTTTACCTTCCAGTAAAAAATGTAAATTCATGCACTACAGCCAAAGTTTTGCTTTTGTTCTGCACATAGTAAACAAGCAATCTAATCGTCCTAAAACCAAAGCTTGGCACATTATTTTTATAATACAATGGATATATACAAGGGGATAATTTTTTACAGAGAAACTTCCATGAAAAATTCTACATTGTTTCCGTGAGCATGAACACAAGTGCTCAAGGTCGACCCTCACTTCTTCAATGCATAACTTTGCAATCACTTCTCTTCTTGAAAAACTTTTTAGGCATGAGAGGCAAGTAAAAAAAATTATTTTCATTCTTTTAATTTTTTTGTATGTTTCACCCACAACTAAACAGAAACAAAAAAGGAAAAACAAAATCTACTTAGTGAAGAAAGCAAACAAGCACACACGAGAATATCAACCCCACGCTATTGCTCCCCGGCAACGGCGCAAGAAAAGAGCTTGATAATCCCCAAGTGCAAGGAATCATCGTAGCAATTTCCAAAGGTGGAAGTGATAAGTATGGAGTGTCGAACCCACAAGGAGCTGAAGGTAAGATCAATATTCTCTCAAGCCCTATCTGCCAATGATACGACTCTATGTACACCGAACGTTTGCTTCCAACTAGCAATGAGAAATAAAACTACGTTGTGGGTATGTAGTGGATAACTTTGTATGATATCGGAGAGCTAAAATATGAAAGTAGGTGCTGCTTTCATAAAGTTAGAATATACTACTAAATATTATAAATAGCGAGTGTGGAATAATGATGGATCGGTGTGCGGAATTGTCCTAGGCAATTGTTAACAAGACCGATAGTCGTCATTGCAATTTCATATAAGGGAGAGGCATAAGCTAACATACTTTCTCTTCTTGGATCATATGCACTTATGATTGGAACACTAGCAAGCATCCGCAACTACTAAAGATCATTAAGGTAAACCCCAACCATAGCATTAAAGCATCAAATCCACTTTATTCACATACGCAACAACCCCGTTACTCGGGTTTGTGTTTCAGTCACTCACCAACCCACTATAAGCGAATCATGAACGTATTGCAACACCCTACAGCGGGAATCCCTCATGCTTGCGCGACACGGAGGGCACAATAGGACAGCACCAAAATAAAACATACAACTCGTACCAATCTAGATCATCAATCAACCCAAAGACAAAGGATATCTACTCAAAACATCATAAGATGGCAACACATCATTGGATCATAATATGTGGCATAAAGCACCATGTTCAAGTAGGTATTACAGTGGGGTGCGGGAGAGTGTACCGCGTAAAATAGATGAGGATGGTGATGATGATGGTGATGTTGATGAAGACGATCACCGCGGCGATGATTCCCCTCCCGATGGCACTCCGGCGCCACCGAGAGAGAGGAGGAGAGGTTCTCCCCCTTGTGCTTCCTCCTCCATGGCCTCCCCCCCAGATGGGGAGAGGTTCTCCCTCTGGTCCTTGGCCTTCATGGCGATGATGGCCCCTCCGGGATCCTCCTCCATGGCCTCCGGTGATGATGGCCCCCTCCGGCAGGGAGCCAGAGAGGGCCTAGATTGATTTCTCGTGGCTACAGAGGCTTGCGGCGGCGGAACTTCCGATCTAGGTTAATTTTCCGAGGTTTCTGTATTTATAGGAATTTTTGGCGTCGGTCTCACGTCAAGGAGGTGCCCGAGGCGTCCACGAGGCAGGCCCACGCGCCTGGGGGGGTGGGCGCGCCCCCCACCCTCGTGGGCGCCCCGGGACTCTCCTGGCCCAACTCTTTTACTCCGGGGTCTTCTTTTGGTCCATAAAAAATCGTCAAAAATTGGCACGTCAATTGGACTCCGTATGATATTCCTTTTCTGTAAAACTCAAAAACAAGGAAAAACAGGAACTGGCACTGGGCTCTAGGTTAATTGGTTAGTCCCAAAAATCATATAAAATAGCATATAAATGCATATAAAACATCCAAGGTTGATAATATAATAGCATGAATACTTCATAAATTATAGACACGTTGGAGACGTATCAGAAGTCTACATATCGAGGGGGCTACTGAGCGAGGCACAGAGACACAATGTTCGAGAGAGAAACCAATTGACAGATTACGATCAAATCGAGTTGTCACTCTTCTGCTGTCATTGTTGGGGTGGGGGAGGGGGAGGGAGAGAAAGACGTATCGAGAGTGTGCGCCGTAGGCACAGAGGCACAACTAGCCAGTGTGTGTGTATGTATGTGTGTTTGAAAGAGGAGTAGATAGATTACTATCAAGATCAAGGTGCCGCCCTACTCCTTCGGTGTCGGGTAGTGTGTGTGCGTGTGTGTGTGTTTGAGAGAGGAGCCAGTCGATGGATTAGTATCAAGATCGAGGTGTCACCCTACTCCTTCGGTGTTGCGAAGTGTGTGTGTGTGTGGTTGTGTGGGTGTGGATGTGTGTGTCGGGGGGGGGGGGGGGCAGTGACACTTACATATCCCTACTCTTATAAAAAACAGAGTTGGTGATGATGGTGTTCCTGCCATCCTGCAATATAGGCCATCCGATTTATATCCGACGGATAGGAAGGAAACTGTGGCAATTTTGCAAAAAGATACCCACACCCCTCTCCGCATTTGCAAATATGGCATTCCCTCGTTCATCCTTTTCTCCCACAAGATAAACTACTCATACAAATGCATCTTGATGCTCGGTGCAACGCATGGGCATCTTGCTGGTAGGGAGAAGGAGTTTGTGTGACACATATCTAGCTATATTAAGGGATAGGTAGATAGCATTTGTGCGAGGCATACTTAAAGCATCACGAAGATAAACAAAATTGTGTGCATGCAAGTGCTGGAAAAAATGAAGCGAGAAACAATGTGTGTGTGTGTGTGCGCGCGCGCGTGTGTGTGTGTGTGAGAGAGAGAGAGAGAGAGAGAGAGCGAGATCTGAAAACAAAAGGTGCTCCGCTGGAATCCCATTGTATGTATTCATATGGTTCCGGAACTCGAGTTAACCTTAGGCATATGTGTGAGAGACATTATTATACTTTGAGACATTAGTGGTTGTGGGTGGGCGGAATTAAAGGGGTGGGCATGTTCGACAGAGAGAGCGTGTGTGTTTCTGTGTGAGAGACTTGTAGGACGGGGTAGAAAGATGAATTCTAACCTTGACGGAGGGAGAGAAATACACGAAGTGCGCGTGTGTAATTCCGATGCCCACAGGGAAATGAGATATGTATGCGTGTGAGAGAGAGATTGCACAATTCATTCACGTATCACTATCTAGCGATCGTGGACGTGCATCGCTTGAACTTAAATCAATATCTACTTCGTATTGTAGCCAAAGGTACAATGTGGATTCAACGCTATAAAGATTGGACACTCACATATCACATTTTTTCTATTTAAATAAACCTTTTCAGTTGTGCATGCCAAAGTTACAGTGATGTTTCTTCAAACAAACAATGTAGCTATCATGTACATGCACCATTGTTACTCTTGCATTCAAAATCATTAGTCTTGGATGATTTAAGGTTCTATTATGAATTAATATATGTAATATTCATATATGAATTCAACGGGTACGCAATTTATGAAATGGAGGCTATGTAATAATATGAGGTAACACTTTTAAGTAGCGGACTACAATATCCATTTCTTTTTGTGCGCCTCTACACTAACACGTCAATGCATTATGTTTAAAGTAAATAACCAATTGCACTAAATTATCTATTTACACGAGAAATACATAGGCTGAGCGTTTGATCCCTTTTTTGTGAACGCGCCACTACACCCGTACGATTGGTCGCGCCTGTGTGAACGTCCAAGTTATCGGCGCATCATCCCGAGTTATTGTCTTTTTTTCTAGGGTGGACTTCACACCAGTTATTAACTACTGACGCGTGCCCCGTGTACACAGTCTCGCATGACCTTCCCGCTAGCACGGTCCAAAATTAGTTGAAACTGGATACGAACGATCCCGCGGGCGGCAAAATCTCCCGCCTCCTTCTAAAATTTCCGCCACCTTAGTCTTTAGCATGTGAAATTCCCCTTTTCTCCTTGGTGCACGGATACCAACAGTTACAATACCGCCCTCATCTACATAATAGGTCGGGGCTGCTTTGGTAACTTCCGGTTCCCCCCACTACACGGCACCCCCATTTCCTCTCCCCCTCCCGCAAAAATGACTAACTCCACAGCACCAGAGCATCTCACATCACGCCGTCCGTACTTCATCGGCCTTTCTCCCCTCCCCTCTCGAAACCCTAGACTGCTCATCCATCGGCGTACCAGAGCCCATTCACTGCCAGCGGCGTCCACCTCGCCGGATCTGCTTCTGCGGCCGCATCTACCCCTCCCACCTCCCCTAGAAACAAGTAGGCTGCTCATCCACCACTGTACCATAGCCTATTCAGTGTCGGCCTTGTCCACGGCGCCGGATCTACTTCGCCGGTACTCTCGTCAACCGCAGCGCATCTGCAGTGGCTCATTCATACTCCCCACCAGAGACGCTTCGTCCACACACCTGGAGCCACCCCACCGATGCCCCCGTCGACGGCCTCTGATCCTCTTCGCCGACACCTTCCTCAACCCTACCGGAGCCGCTTCGCTGACACCATCGTCAACCCCACTGGAGTAGCTTCGACTATACCATTTTCAACCCTACCGGGGCCGCTTTACCAACTCACAAGTCCACAGCCTCAGATCCGCTTCCTCGCACCCTCATCCAACCTACCGGAGCAGCTTCTGACGCCCCGTCCACGACCGCAGATCCGCATCGTCGACACCATCCTTAACCCAACCACCGGAGCAGCTTCACCTATGCCCTCGTCCACGGCCACAGATCCGCTTCGCCCACACCGTAGTCCACCCTACCGGAGCCGCTCCACAAACACCTTACTCGACGGTTCTAGATCTCCTTACCGGACCCCGACAGCTAGCGCAGCGTCATCACCCTTGATGTTTCTAACCTGATTCCCACCGTCTCGCAAGATGCCAAGCACCCGCCACGGCCTAGGTACTTGTCACCTTTAAACCCGTCCAGCATCACCTACCCGATGTACTTCAAATATACTAACAGGTCGTTGTTACCTGTTATGAAACTGGCAAAAACTACAAGGACGATGTTTCTTCTGGATCTAATAGCTTGGCCAACCAAGATCCTGGACCGAGGCATTGCTATGATCTTGTAAGTGTGTCTTTCTCTTGTATTGTTCTGTGCCTGCCAGCATGCTTTGCTAGGATTTTCGACCAGTAATCCCTTTGTGTAGACAATGATTTCTACTACTGGCTCCTAAATTAGATATGTAGATGTCATGCATGATACTACCTCGTACCTCCGTTCCTAAATATAAGTCTTTCTAGAGATTCCACTATAGGCTACATACGGAGCAAAATGAGTGAATCTATACTCGAAAATGCATCTATATACATCTGTATGTGGTCCATACTGGAATCTCTACATATAGACATATTAGGAACAGAAGCAGTACATTACACAAAATCGTAGGTGGCATGTAGGAATTCCAGTACACTACATTAGGCTCCCTTAGAGTGCCTGCTAGTCCAGCACACAGAGTCATGGCTAGTTTATGCTACACACACAATCATTAATTGGTGGTTTAAATATGCGTAAGGGATATGCAATGTATTATCATGTAGAGATGTCTGAAATTAGCCGTGTCAACTTGCAGATAGGGTTACATAATGAAAAAGTACAAGATGTATGTGGAAATTTCATGGAACATCGCAAAAAAGGAGAGCCAGTGGTGAGCCTATACAGTGTGCTATGGTACGTCACTCCTCCATTGCAATCATCGTGACATGTTATTTGTATGTCAGTTCTATTGGCCAAGTTTCTTAGGGACAGTTATTACGAGTTATCCTAAGAAAATAAGCACCTGTGAATATAAGCTCCATGTAATAAGCCAACCAGTTCTTTTCATTGCGTTTTTAGCTTATCTTTGGTATGATCAGTGAAAAGTCTAGATTGCATTATATTTTTTCATTTTGCTGCCCATATGAAAATTAATTTGACTTGCAAACATCACAAATTGAACCCAGTGCAGTAATTAATATGATAGGAAAATAGACCATCACTATTTGCTCAAAATGCAAATACAAAGATACCATCTACTTGGCACAATCTACTTTGGTCAATGTTTTCCATAGAGATCTCATTGCCTAATTTAAACGAAAAACGCATGACCCACATTTAAGTGAAGAACAATTATTTATTGAAATTCGATGGTCCAAGTGGCTGGTTATTATCATATAGCAGCACCACCTGAAAGCATCATATAGCAGCAGCAGCTCATAGCAACTCATCATACAGCAGCAGCAGTAGCAGCAGTGTGCAATTCATCATATACCAGCAGCAGCTCATAGCAATTCATCATATAGCAGCAGGAGCAGCTCATAGCAATTCATCATATAGAAACAACAGGAGCAGCTCATAGCAATTCATCATATAGCAGCAGCAGGAGCAGCTCATAGCAATTCATCATATACCATCAGCAGGAGCAGCTCATAGCAATTCATCATACAGCAGCAGCAGGAGCAGCTTATAGCAACTCATCATATAGCAGTAGCAGCTCATAGCAATTCATCATATAGCAGCAGCAGCAGCTCATAGCAATTCATCATATAGCAGCAGTAGCTCATAGCAATTCATCATATAGCAGCAGCAAGACCAGCTGATAACAATGCATCATATAGCAGCAGCAGAAGCAGCTCATAGCAATTCATCGTATAGTGGATCAAAATGAAAATTTGGAAAAAAATCAAAGGAGATCCTCACCTTGTTGGATGAGCTCATCCTTCAACAACACCTCAAGGCCATGGCCTGGGAGGTGGGGAGGGGGAATAAAGTGCCTTCTGCCGTAGTGTGGCATTAGCCGTAGTTGTGCAACGCCTGCCGGAGTAGTGCGTTGGACGAACCACAGTGGAGCAGTTGCTGGAGACCATGAGAATGAGGGGCGGTGCCAGAGGGACGAGCAGCCAGGGTGATTCTCCCCTACCCGCCGGCCATGTAGCCTAGCTGGACAGAGCATCGTCGAGGACCAGGCCAGATGGGACCAGTGGCGACGGCTTGCTGGAGGAACCCTAGTGCTACAAGAGGGGATCGAGGTAGAGGGTGAGGGAGTCCTGGATTAGGGGGTCCTCGGATAGCCGGACTATATCCTTTGGCCGGACTGTTGGACTATGAAGATACAAGATTGAAGACTTCGCCCCGTGTCTGGATGGGACTCTCCTTGGCGTGGAAGGCAAGCTTGGCAACACGGATATGTATATCTCCTCCCTTGTAACCGACTCTGTGTAACCCTAGCCCCCTCCTGTGTCTATATAAACCAGAGGGTTTAGTCCGTAGGACGACAACAATCATACCATAGGCTAGCTTCTAGGGTTTAGCGTCTACGATCTCGTGGTAGATCAACTCTTGTAATACTCACATCATCAAGATCAATCAAGCAGGAAGTAGGGTATTACCTCCATCGAGAGGGCCCGAACCTGGGTAAACATCGTGTCCCCCACCTCCTGTTACCATCCGCCTTAGACGCACAGTTCGGGACCCCCTACCCGAGATCCGCCAGTTTTGACACCGACATTGGTGATTTCATTGAGACTTCCACTATGCCGTCACCGTAAGGCTACATGGCTCCCTCGATCATCGGCAACGATGCGATCCAGGGTGAGGTTTTTCTCCCCAGACAGATCTTCGTATTCGGTGGCTTCGCACTGCGGGCCAATTCGCTTGGCCATCTGGAGTAGATCGAAAGCTACGCCCCTGGCCATCAGATCAGGTTTGGAAACTTGAACTGTACTGCCGACATCCGCGGAGACTTGATCTTCGATGGATTCGAGCCCGTGTCAGGTGCGCCGCACAATCACGACGAGCATGATTTAACTATGTCATCGGACAGTGTTCGGGAGATCGCACCTGCAGCTACTCCGGCCCTCGATCCGGAACAAATTGCGCCATCTGAGGACGGGTGGATGGACCGCGCCACGCAGACCGCACACTCAGCGGCGATAGAGCCGAATACTGACTTTACCTCTTATGAGACCCGTGTCGCCGGACACTTGGATTCGTCCCCGGCCACGGGCTCCGGACCGCCTACGTCCGTGCCCGTCGAATCCGATTGGGTACCGATCATGGAGTTTACCTCCGCAGATATCTTTCAGCACTCGCCTTTGGGCGACGTGCTCAATTCATTGAGGTATTTTTCCTTGTTAGGAGACTCCTGGCCGAACTATGTCCGGCTAGAATGGGATGCAGACGACGAAGAAATTCGCTGCCCACCCACCACCCACTTAGTAGCCACTGTCGACGATTTAACTAACATGCTCGACTTCGGCTCCGAAGACATCGACGGTATGGACGATGATGCAGGAGACGAACAAGAACCACCGCCCACAGGGCGCTGGACTGCAACCTCATCGTATGATATATACATGGTGGACACTCCCAAAGAAGGCGATGGCGATAAGACAACAGAGGATAATCCCTCCAAGAAGCAATCCAAGCACCGACGTCAGCGGCGCCGCTCTAAGTCCCGCCATAGCAAAAGCAGCGATACCGGCACAAGAGACAATAACACTCTAGATAGTGCCGAAGACGACGACAATCCCCTCCAGCCAGACCTCGAGCGGGAGGATGAACAAGCTAGCCCTCCGGAACAGGCAGCAAATGGAGAATCAGAGGATGACAATTACATGCCTCTCTCCGAAGACGAAGTGAGCCTCGGCGATGAAGAATTTATTGTGCCTGAGGATCCCGTCGAGCAGGAGCGCTTCAAGCGCCGGCTTATGGCCACAGCAAACAGCCTGAAGAAAAAGCAACAACATCTTCGAGCTGATCAAGATCGTCTAGCTGATAGATGGACTGAAGTCCTGGCGGCCGAGGAATACAAACTCGAGCGCCCAACCAAGAGTTACCCAAAGCGCAGGTTGCTACCCCAACTCGAGGAGGAAACATCTGAACCTACATCACCAGCGTATGATGCGGCTGATCGGCCACCTCATGGCCAAGACAGAAAGGCATATCAGCCCGAAGTCCAGCCCGCACCCCGCCGCCATTCAAACAAAAATACCAAGGCCCGAGGCAACACGCGGGACCTGCGAGACGTATTGGAAAACAAAGAAAAACATGCAAGATCGATCTATGGATCACGGGGCGCGCCCCAACACGTGACGATGATCGTCACGCCGGATACACTAAAAGCAAATCCGGCCGGGCCGAACAAAGCAGACAAGACTCGTATGAACTGCGTCGTGATATAGCTGGGCACAGAGGCGCCGCACACCCCTTATGCTTCACTGATGAAGTAATGGATCACGAATTCCCAGAGGGTTTTAAACCCGTAAACATTGAATCATATGATGGTACAACAGATCCCGAGGTACGGATCGAGGATTTCCTCCTCCACATCCACATGGCTCGCGGTGATGATCTACATGCCATCAAGTACCTCCCACTAAAACTCAAAGGACCAGCTCGGCATTGGCTGAATATCTTGCCAACAGACTCCATCAGCAGTTGGGAGGATCTGGAAGGTGCATTCCTTGACAACTTCCAAGGCACTTATGTGCGACCACCAGATGCTGATGACTTGAGCCATATAACTCAGCAGCCAGGGGAATCAGCCAGGAAATTCTGGACCCGGTTCCTAACCAAGAAAAACCAAATTGTCGACTGTCCGGATGCAGAGGCCTTAGCGGCATTTAAGCATAACATCCGTGACGAGTGGCTCGCCCGGCACCTCGGCCAGGAGAAGCCGAAGTCTATGGCAGCCCTCACGACACTCATGACCCGCTTTTGCGCGGGCGAGGATAGCTGGCTAGCTCGCAACAACAACACACCAAGAAATCATGGCAATTCAGATGCCAAAGATACTAACGGCAGACAACGTCGTAACAGACACAAGCGCCACAACAACAGCGACAACGCCGAAGACATGGCAGTCAATGCCGGATTCAACGGCTCTAAATCCGGTCAGCGGAAGAAGCCGTTCAAAAGAAGCAATCCGGGCCCGTCCAGTTTGGACCGAATACTCGATCGCTCGTGTCAAATTCATGGCACCCCCGGTAAGCCAGCCAATCACACCAACAGAGAATGCTGGGTGTTCAAGCAGGCCGGCAAGTTGAATGCCAAAAACAGGGACAAGGGGCTGCATAGCGATGACGAGGAGGAGCCTCGGCCGCCGAACACAGGAGGACAGAACAGGTTCCCTCCACAAGTGAAAACGGTGAACATGATATACGCAACCCACATTCCCAAGAGGGAACGGAAGCGTGCACTAAGGGACGTCTATGCGATGGAGCCAGTCGCCCCAAAGTTCAACCCATGGTCCTCTTGTCTGATCACCTTCGATCGCAGGGACCACCCTACTAGTATCCGTCAGGGCGGTTCCGCCGCATTGGTCCTTGACCCCATCATCGACGAATTTCACCTCACTCGAGTCCTTATGGATGGCGGCAGCAGCCTGAACCTGCTCTATCATGATACAGTGCGCAAAATGGGTATAGACCCCTCGAGGATCAAACCCACTAAAACCACCTTTAAAGGTGTCATCCCAGGTGTAGAGGCCCATTGCATGGGCTCAATCACACTGGAAGTGGTCTTCGGATCTCCCGACAACTTCCGAAGCGAGGAGTTAATCTTTGATATCGTCCCGTTCTGCAGTGGCTATCACGCACTGCTCGGGCGAACCGCATTTGCCAGATTCAATGTGGTACCGCATTATGCATACCTCAAGCTCAAAATGCCAGGACCTCGTGGGGTTATAACAGTCAATGGAAACACAGAACGCTCGCTCCGCACGGAGGAGCACACTGCGGCCCTCGCAGCTGAGGCACAAAGCAGCCTTTTAAGGCAAACCGCCAATTCGGCGATAAAGCCCCCGGATACCTTCAAGCGAGTCCGGAGTAACCTGCAGCAGGATCGCCTGGCACATTCAGAGCTCGCCTAGCAATTCGGCCCCCGTCCTAGTCCCAGTCAAGCGACGAAATCTGTGCCGCGCATACATAATTACGCACTAAAAATATCATGGGCATAGGTGGGGGCACGACTAGGGCACGTCCCACAATGCGGCTCAACCGCCCCAGGGGCTGTATATCTTTATCATTTTTCTCTTTCAGGACCTTACTCTCTGGAAGCCCCTCTTCGGCAGTTTGATTGCTGGACACATTACAGGAAGGAATAACCAAGGAGGCAACAAGCTAAGACGTACAAGGGAATCCCCAGGCGGTCTCTAATAACAATCGAAGTACCCGTTTTAAATACCCATACGCAACATGCCCTTGGATAGGACATGTCAAATAGTCCTATTTTTTGCTTATTGCACTACTTGGACAACCACTCCTCTTCGCTGAAGGCAGCGGTGGTGGAGTTGTCCGGAAGGAGGGTCCTGCCCTTCTTGGACCCTTCGACCGCCCAGACGGGGCGGCCTTCCTTTTCCTGTCCCCCCGGCTGGGGAGGGGAGAACTTTCCTCTTCCTCCTCCTCGTTTTCGTGGGAGGAGTGCGCCTCGGTGCTCTCGGACGATGAGTCCGATATCACCTTTCGCCGGAGACCCGTCCTGGTCCCCGTGGCCTTCTTCTTGGCCTTCTTCCACGGCACCTTGTAGGGTGCCGGAACCAGCATCTTCATTAGAAGAGCATCCGCTGGATCTTCGGGCAGGGGAGCCGCACAATCGATCTGCTCCGCTGTCTCTACCCAGTCATGTTAAAGGGCGTGGAGGCTTAGATCGCACGCATGGTTATACTGGGGAAAAGAACATCTTATGAGATGTAAGACTTACCGGATTGGCAGGGCGCTTTGCGCTGAGTCCGCGGTCCTCGGTAAGGGGAGGAGGTACCTCGGCGCCCTTAAACAGCACCCTCCAGACGTCCTTGTGCGTTGTGTCGAAGAGCTCTTGCAGCGTCTGGTACTCGGCCGGGTCGAACTCCCACAAATTGAACGCCCGCCTTTGAGACGGGAGGATCCGGCGGAAGAGCATGACTTGGACCATGTTGACGAGCTTGATTTTCTTGCTCATCATGTTCTTGATGCCTGTCTGGAGTCCGGTCAGCTCTACCGGGGAACCCCAAGATAGGCCCTTCTCTTTCCAGGAGGTGAGCCGCATGGGGATTCCGGATCAAAATTTGAGGGCCGCCACCCGGTTGGTGTCGCGCGGCTCGGTGATGTAGAACCATCCCGATTGCCACCCCTTTATGGTCTCCACATAGGAGCCTTCGAGCCAGGTGACGTTGGGCATTTTGCCCACCATGGCACCTCTGCACTCCGCTTGCTGGCCGACCACCACCTTCGGTTTAACATTGAAGGTGTTCAGCCACAGGCCGAAGTGGGGCTTGATGCGGAGGAAGGCCTCACACACGACGATAAACACCGAGATGTTGAGGATGAAATTGGGGGCCAGATCGTGAAAGTCCAGCCCGTAATAGAACATGAGCCCGCGGACAAATGGGTGGAGGGGAAATCCCAGTCCGCGGATGAAGTGGGTAAGGAAAACCACCCTCTCATGGGGTTCTGGAGTAGGGATGATCTGCCCCGCATCTGGCAGCCGGTGCGTGATATCCGCGGCCAGATATCAGGCACCCCGCAGCTTTGTGATGTTCTCCTCCGTAACGGAGGAGACCATCCACTTGCCTCCCGCTCCGGACATGCTTGGAGTGGTTTGACGAGAAAAACACGAACTTGGGCGCTGGAGCTCGGGTGCGCAAGAATGGATGAGCAAGGAGGAAGAAGGCGTGGGTGAAAAGGGTGAATCCTTGTCCCTTTATAAGGGGGAAGAAGCTATGCGCCTCCTCACCTACCTGGTAAACTCGCTTATTCCCCAAGCGCCATAATTGATGGCACGGTTGGGTTACCCACACCCGTATTGATGAGAATCCCCTGATAAGGGGACATGATCTCTGCTTCGACAAGACGTGCCAAGGAAACCGCCTCGCAATATGTGCAGTGGCTGGTTGTGAAAAAACGGTTCGAATAATGACCGGGCCGTGGTGTGATGGCATGCTGCAAAATGTGTCAGCAGATTAGATTTGTGGAAATATTATTCTCTCTACGGTGGTATGTGGAATTTGTTTTGCAGAGCCAGACACTATCCTTGTGTTCAAAATCTTCTATGGAGTATTCGGAGAAGGAACCCGCCTTGCAATGTCAAAGACAATCTGCGCGCCGGACTCATCATCATTGAAGCCCTGTTCAGGGGCTACTGGGGGAGTCCTGGATTAGGGGGTCCTCAGACAGCCGGACTATATCCTTTGGCCGGACTGTTGGACTATGAAGATACAAGATTGAAGACTTCGTCCCGTGTCCGGATGGGACTCTCCTTGGCGTGGAAGGCAAGCTTGGCAATACGGATATGTAGATCTCCTCCCTTGTAACCGACTCTGTGTAACCCTAGCCCCCTCCGGTGTCTATATAAACCAGAGGGTTTAGTCCATAGGCGACAACAATCATACCATAGGCTAGCTTCTAGGGTTTAGCCTCTACGATCTCGTGGTAGATCAACTCTTGTAATACTCACATCATCAAGATCAATCAAGCAGGAAGTAGGGTATTACCTCCATCGAGAGGGCCCGAACCTGGGTAAACATCGTGTCCCCCGCCTCCTGTTACCATCCGCCTTAGACGCACAGTTCAGGACCCCCTACCCGAGATTCGCCGGTTTTGACACCGACAGAGGGAAAGGGGAGAGGAGATGCAAGCGGGCAGGGCAATGAACGCTTGCGTGTTTGTTTTTACTTGAGGGTGAGGTGTGACGCGGGCGTCACCAGTTGCATTTTGAGTGTAATATAGGCAGACAACAGAGTCATTTCACTATTCCCCTTCCCTTCAATTCTTAGTGAGGTTCTACCCGAAACACCCCCCTCCAAAGAGAAATTAGTTAAGCCCAAGCCCGTAACTCAAAAATGACTTCTTTACATCTTTTATGGCTTATTTTGACAATAAGTCCTGAAAAGGCGGAATAGAACTGGCCCTTAACCAGCAATTCAATTGTGCTTGCAATGATGAATCACTCCTTCCTACTATAGTGTACATTTAGGCATCATCATACATGGCATAACCTAATACATGTGCATTCCATTGTAGAATCTGGAATATGCAATGTTTATGTTAGTTCATACGTTGCACATGATGTTTAAATGCCCCTTAAATCTGGCCAGTCAAGTGATGGTCTTTAAGCCTCCTTCTTTGCTTCTTTTCTTGATATGTAAGATTTGTTCACACATCTGTTCAATTGCTTGTTTGCATCAGCCAGCCATACTAGGACTGTTTGCTTTGATTACTTGTTGTTCTTGACCTAACACTCTAACAGAGCTTGTCAACGATTTAAACACTAAGGGCTGCTGTAGTGGGGCCTTTTCTAACTCATAGGTGACATAAAGGTTTGGCTGTACACTAAAGTAGGCTCTCCAAGAGTACCTGGAGATCCAGTTCGAAGGTATGCCTAGTTTTTACATAGTGCAGACATAGTAAAGGCTCATTTCATTGTGTGCAAGTGCAAGAGATGCGACATGTTTCATTATGTGGTGTTGTTTTGTTATAATCTCATCCTTTTGTGTTCACAGACTGGAAAGTATGCATATTTATCTTCCAAGGAGACGAGTAACTAGTTTGTGTCACCTTGCAGAGGGGGTGCAATGAAGATAAGATTGAGGATTTCCAAGTACAAGATGTTAGGAAGGAGCCTTGCAAGAGAAGTAGGAGTTGTGCTGAGCCTCTTCAACCTGTTAAGGTAAGTCACTGTATCCAACTCAACAGTTCAATTCCTTGTTTGTTTCAGGCACAATTAATTTGCTCTTTTCAATTGCTTTATTTGTCCTCAGTTAATGAGATGCCCAAAGAATGATGCCTAATGTTGGGTACTTGTATAACTATTAGTTGACATAATTAAAGGCATTACCATTTAATTACTCCGTCGAAGTGTGCCTGAAGCTTTGAAGTCTATTAACCAACTATTATTGCATGAGGCTTACAATCTAGCTTATACTAGGCTAATGATTGCATAGTTTTGCTTGTTGTAGTATGTTTGTATGAAACCCTCTGCTGTTCATTATGCTCCCTAAGACTTTAATTGAGCTACAGAATGGCCAACTGCTTGCTTACTTCTACGCAACATGTTGTCTAAATTTATAACTTGTCTGTGTTTTGGATTGGGCCCCAACATCATGCTCCTCTGGTGAGCTAAGAGAGATTTCTGTATGCAGGCTGCACAGACTACCTTTTTTATAATTTTTAAAATACCACCTACTTATGCTTCATGGCGTGTAACATCATTGTTAGTCCTGTTTTGCCATGTACAAAATAGTCTGTCTTGCTCGCTTCACTGTTGTAACTATATTTTGCCCTAGTCATGTGTACTTACAGAAACATTTCAGGATGAACTGACATCAACACAAAGGTCTGCGAGCAGTGCGGCATGGCCATTACTGAATGATTATGGATTGGAATTGGAATGTGCTGATGTTCTCGAGCATCAACTAGAGGTGGCAAGACAACGTGTACATGATTCTGAACATACAATCAACAAGTTGAGACTGGACATGCAGGTATTAGATGCAGGAGTCAAAAAAATGAAACAAGACACTGAGGTAACAACGAAGGAATTGGAGATTTTGCAGACTGAAATTTGTGCTATCTAAATCCGGCCAATCCTATTTTCTGAAGAGATTATAGTTCAAATGGTAAGTTATGTTGTTGCGCGTCCATGATGTATGAGCTGTATTTGCCCAGTGCATGTAATTTGTTGTTTGTGTATGCTTTATTATCACTGGTGCCGAACCATAATGCCCAGTGGGTATAATCGGCTATAATTTCTTTATTGTATAGTGTAGGATTATTCTACGTTTCTATGCCTTAGTCTCTTTATTGTATAGTGTATGTTTTTTAGAGGTGATAGTATAGAGTAGGATAATTCTTTGAATATGCTATATCGTTCAAACGGGGGCCAACTCACCCAAACGTTGTAGAGACCATGGCCGTCCACAGGCCGTACGATCCATGGGCCATCTACGGGACGGACGATCCATGGCCTTCTATGGCCGTCGGATCCGTGGGCCTTCTATCGGCTGTCGGACCCATGGGCCTTCTATGGGCCATCGGATCCATGGGCCTTCTATGGGCCGTCGGATCAATGGGCCTTCTATGGGCCATCGGGTCAATGGGCCTTCTACGTCTCGTAGGATCCATGGGCCTTCTATGGGTCGTCTCATCTATGGGCCTTGTACGGGCCGTTTAAGGGGCCGTAAACGGGCTAGAGTGGAAATCATACATTTTTATGGGCTGACCATAACGGGTCGTTAATAGGCCGTATTTCATGATGCTATGGAAATGGCCCAACAGATTAACGGGCCGCAAATGGGCCGACTGTATCCACGGGCTGAATTTGGCCCACAAGCAGAAAAGGCCAGTAACGGGCCGTAAGTAACCAAATGCTAGAAATGAGCCCAAGAATAAATGGGCCCTCAGAAGGCCGAAAGGTAACATGGGCTAGAAACGACCCAATGGAATAATGGGCCGCTAATGGGTATAAAGCGATACACTGTTCATTACGGTCCGGTTTCTCCACGGGCCATTAATGGGCCAAGAGTTACAAAGGGACTCATATGGGCCGAAATACGTCATGGGTCATACATGGGCCGGAAGTTAAAACGGGCTGGAATTATATTGGACGGCCCAGATGACGCTACTGGGCCTAATTCGGATAGGCCGTAAACGGGCCCTGGGTTAGCGGGTTTTAAATGGGCTATATGCGAACAGGCCGTTAACAGGCTTGCCATGGGCCGGCCCGCCACCTTTTGACCAAGTCAAATGGGCCAGCCTTTTCACAGGAATGGGCCTCTGTTGGGCCGTGCCACGTGTCGATGTATCATAGGCGCTTTGGGTCCAATGAGTGGATGACATCTGTCCCAACGGTGAGCCGACACGTGTTTCCTCCAGCCAATGATGATTTTACACATGGAAAATCCCCATTGGCCGGGGCTGTTAACGGGTTATCGGATCCAAAACCGGACCCGATAGCTTAAAGGCGTTCCGTTACGGTGGATGCCACGAGTCGGTCACCCTTGACGAAAGCACTTCTGTGACGCGCGATTTATCGTCATGGAAGTGGACACTTCCGTGATGATAATTTTGGTAATGTCATGGAACACTTCTACGACAGCACAGGTATGACTATCTTGATTCTTTCATAAATTTGTCATGGATGTACATGCATGACAGAAAACATGACCTACTGTGACAAACACGTATCATCATGGAAGTGTATTTTTTTTGTAGTGCAATCATGCTCACATCAAGCATTAACTAGACTCAATGCATGTTAAACTAAGAATGACAATAGAGCTCTCAAGGTTGGTGCTTGATTGAGAAGGTGATGATTCAATAATTAAAGTAAATAACATGAAAGTAAATATAAAGGCCCTTCGCAGAGGGAAGCAGAGATTTGCAGCGGTGCCAGAGCTCATAGCTTAAAACAGAGATGAATACATTTTGAGTGGTGTGCTTTTCCTGTCAACAGACTTTAACATCTTCCAAGCTAAACACATTATTGGTGGTTCCCATGCAGAAATGAAATGATTTACTCCCCCTCAACCATACAAACACAAACCATGGATAGCCGAATCCACGGGAGCCCTCCAAACAATCAACTTTCCAGGGGAGTTTGTTTTATTATATTTTTCTTTGTTTTTGTTTAACAGGACTGGGCATCCCAATTACTAGCCTCTCTCATGCAAGAACAAGTGAATAAACACCCATCATGAGAATAATCTGCTTAGCATATCCGTCGCTCCATGAGCAGTACGGGCACACAAAACAGATGTTTATTTGAATGAATAGAGATGGCACATGCAAATTTACTTGGAACGACATGGTAATACCGTATATAGGTAGCCATGGTGGACTCTTTTGGCATACTTTGGGTTTAAAGATTTTGGATGCACAAGCAGTATTCCCCTTAGTACAGGCGAAGGCTAGCAAATAGATTGAGAAGCGACCAACTAGAGAGCCACAATGGTCATAATCATGCATTGCGAATATTTAACATTGAGCATGAGTATGATATGAACACTCTGAATATAAATATCAGAAAGGTTGCATAGGTTTTGAATCAACTATATGTTGTAACATGTGCCAAGTCAAGCCACTTGAATTCTTCAGAGGAGGATACCATCCTAACATACTACTTCACAATCATTTTAATGCATGTTGACACTCAAGATAAATCATTATCCACACCTAGCTACTTAAGCATGACATGAGCAACTATAATCTCTAGTTGTCTTCACAAACATGTTTACTCATAATATGTCGAATTAGGACTTACTAAGTTAAACATATTTACTTAAATGAAAAAAAGAAGAGTTCATACCAGCTTTTCTTCACCACAGTCACTTCATCATATCATCATCATTATTGCCTTTCACTTGCACGGCCGAATGATGTGAAAATAATAATAGTGCAAGAGTGTCGTGGACTAAGCTAAAATCTGCAAACATTTATTCCAAGGAAAAGACAAGGAAATATTGGCTCTTTCGTTAGATCGAACATAATGCATATGAGAGCCACTCAAAAATTCTTACGAAGTCTTCTCCATACGACGAATCAAAGGAAAGACAAGAATTTCAAAGAAACACACCGAAATGTTTTTGGAGTTTTCAGTTTTTCTGAAGAAGGCAAACGAAAGAAGAAACAATGAAAAGCGGGAAAACTATTTACACCGGAGAACTCCCAAAAAACAACAAAATAAGAAACGAGAAATCTTTTTGGGTTTCTTTTAATAATACAAACTAACTGAACAATAAAGAAAACCTGAAAAGAAGCGAGAAATATTTTTGGATTTTCAAATATTTTCAAACACATAAAATAAAGCAAAATAAAAATCTAACATGGATATACAATGAAAACAATGAACACCGACAACTGAAAAGAATGTTTGATACATGAGTCTAATGTGAGTGAGAAAACATACTCCCCCCAAGCTTAGGATTTTGGCCTAACTTGGTCTATGGCCACGGCTGGCCTGGGTGGAACTCGTAATGGTAGTTCGAGTCATACTCAAGTGCAGCAGTCACCGCCTGATGGGCAGCTTCACTCCAACGAGCGGCCTCCTTTGCTGCCCTGTACGCCTCAGCCTCCTCCTCATGTATATATTATCTTTGTTTTTACTGAAAGCTAAAGAAGGCAGGGGCAGGCAAAGTAACATGGATAACACGGTTCTTATTAAAGATTAGTGATACGTCTCCAACGTATCTATAATTTTTTGTTGTTCCATGCTATTATATTATCTGTTTGGATGTTTTATATGCATTAATACGCTATTTTATATTATTTTTGGGACTAACCTATTAACCTAGAGCCCAGTGCCAGATTCTGTTTTTCCTTGTTTTTGAGTTTTACGGAAAAGGAATATCAAACGGAGTGCAAACTGAATAAAACTTTGGCAAATGATTTTTCTTGGACCAGAAGACATCCCGAGGATTTGGAGAGGGGGCCAGAGCAGTCCCGAGGAGTCCACAAGCCCTCAGGGCGCACCCTAGGGGGGCGCCCCTGGCTTGTGGACCCCTCGGGAGTTCCCCAACCCTAATCTTTGCACTATAAATTCCCAAATATTCCCAAACCATCAGAGGCATCCACCAAAGTACTTTTCCACCGGCGCAAGCCTCTGTTCCCATGAGATCACATCTTGGGGCCTTTTCTGGCGATCTGTCGGAGGGGGATTCGATCACGGAGGGCCTCTACATCAACCTTGCTGCCATGCCGATGATGCGTGAGTAGTTTACCACAGACCTACGGGTCCATAGCTAGTAAGCGTCAAGAAATTTCTATGAATTATTCACTTGATGTTGAACCATTTGATGTTTGGGGATTTGATTACATGGGACCTTTTCCTTCCTCTAATGGGTATACACATATTTTGGTTACTATTGATTATGTTACTAAATGGGTAGAAGCTATTCCAACCAGTAGTGTTGATCACAACACCTCTATTAAAATGCTTAAGGAAGTTATTTTCCCAAGGTTTGGAGTCCCTAGATATTTAATGACTGATGGTGGTTCACACTTTATTCATGGTGCTTTCCGTAAAATGCTTGCCAAGTATGATGTCAACCGTAGAATTGCATCACCCTATCATCCTCAGTCTAGTGGTCAAGTTGAGCTTAGTAATAGAGAAATAAAATTAATTTTGCAAAAGACTGTTAATAGGTCCAGAAAGAATTGGTCTAAGAAATTAGTTGATGCATTCTGGGCTTACAGAATAGCATATAAAAATCCTACGGGTATGTCTCCTTATAAAATGGTTTATGGAAAAGCTTGTCATTTGCCTTCTTGAGTTAGAACATAAAGCATATTGGGCAATCAAAGAACTCAACTACGATTTCAAACTTGCCGGTGTAAAGAGGTTATTTGATATTAGCTCATTAGATGAATGGAGAACCCAAGCCTATGAAAATGTCAAGTTATTTAAAGAAAAAGTTAAGAGATGGCATGATAAAAGAATCCAAAAGCGTGAGTTCAAAGTTGGAGAATATGTTCTTTTGTACAACTCTTGTTTCGAGTTCTTTGCAGGAAAACTCCTCTCCAAATGGGAAGGACCCTATATTATCGAGGAGGTTTATCGATCTGGAGCTATCAAAATAAATAATGCCAAAGGTACTAACCCAAAGGTTGTGAATGGGCAACGAATAAAACATTATATCTCAGGTACACCCATTAATGTTGAAAGAATTATTATCCAAACTATGACACCGGAAGAACATATAAAAGAGTCCTTCCGGAACACTCCAGAATCGTGAAAATAAGGAGGTACATGATACGGTAAGTAAACGGACTCCAAAAGATCCGCAAAAATATTTTTTGTTAGTTTTGGAATATTTACAAAATTTGGAAAATAAGAAACTATCAGGAAGCGTACCCTGGTGGGCACAAGACACCAGGGCATGCCTGGCTTGCCAGGCACGCCCAGGTGGGTTATATACCCCCGAACCTGTTGACCACCGTATCATGGAGAAATCCTCTGCTCTCTTTTCTTGATGTTTTCTGTCAGATCCCATCTACCATGGCCGCTTCAAACTCCTCCAAGGACTAGTTCTTCAAGAGCGGCATCAACCCATATCTACGGGAGGTGGTGCAGCACCCTCATCCAGATGCATGAGGGGGTGATGCACATCCACGATGTGCAAGGACCCAAGGGGACCTGAACCGTGGAGTTCAGTCTTGAAGCTATGGAGCAGGAAGTCTTCCTGTGCAAGGGGATGGTGGAGCATGGACTCAATGCCAATCACCTCATGATCACGGACCTTTCTCGTGATCTCGAGGTGGATGGAAAGCCTATGAAGGACATCGTCTTCACCCTCCACAAGCAAATCAACTTCCTTTAAAGCCAGATCTATGATCTTCAAAACCAAGTCTTTGAATATGAGGTTTAAAGGTATGAGTTTGGCTGCCAGTTGCAGGACCCGTGAGACTCATTCTTCCTCTTATGATGGTGGACCTCTGCCGTGGAAACCCGAGGACAAGATCGCATCTACTTCATCACCACCACCATCTTCTTCACCACCAAAGGAAAATTGAGTTTCGGGTATGGGCACTCCTCTTGGTTTCCGCCAAGCTTGGGGGAGGTGCCGCGGTATTGTATCATCCCTACTATCTTTTTGCCTTTACTATTTTTAGTTCGATCTTTTGCTTTAGAATGAATAAAAGTTTAGTTCGATCTTTTCTTTTCAAGAGCTTGCTTAGTGATCTATCCCTATAATCGTGCAAGATTTATAATAAAGTTTAGTTTGAGTTTTTGCTTTCTTTACTTGTATGTTGCAATAAAAAGAAAGGATATGAATAAAAGGAAAGGAAATGAAAGGAAAATATCATATGCTAATCTTATGGTAGGCGATGGCACTACATAAGGAAAAGTATAAGTAGAAAAATTTATTAGAGATTGACAAACATAGCATTGGTCAATGATGCAACTCATGAAAGAATTAATAAGGGAAGAGAAGATTCACATATAAATATACTATCCTAGAAATCTTTTGTGATTGTGAGCCCCCATCAAAATATTATATGCCAAAATTGTTGACGTTGGACAAGGAAGACAACTTAATGATTTATGTTTGTTCATATTCACATAGAAGTCATATTGTCATAGATCCTTTAACATGTGGTGCTTGCCCCTATCCTTGCTAGCCAAAAAATCTGCACTAAGTAGAGATACTACTTGTGCATCCAAAAACCCTTAAACCCAAATCTTATTTTCAAGAGTCCACCATACCTACCTAGGGATTGAGCAAGATCCCTCAAGTAAGTTGTCATCAGTGCAAAAAGGCAATAAAAATTGCTTCTAAATGTGTGAGATCATTTAATGTAAGGGAAAATTGAGCGTAGCACGAACTTGTGATGGTGAAGAATAAAAGTGATAGACTGCATAATAAAGGTCGCTATCACAAGGGGCAATGCAATGTGACGTTCTTTTGCACTAAGGGGTTGAGCATACAAACAAATAAGCACATGGCAACCTCTGCTTCCCTCTGCGAAGCGCCTATCTTTTACTTCTATGTATTTACTTTTATGCAAAGAGTCAAAGTTTCTTCTCTCTACTCCTTTTTATTTTCTCCTTTGGCAAGCATCATGTGGTGAGGAAAGATCTAAGCACATATGTCCAGTTGAATATGGGTGGCATGAGTTATTATTGTTGACATCACCCTTGAGGTGAATACGTTGGGAGGTGAAACTATAAGCCCCTATCTTTCTATGTGTCCGGTTGAAACATTTTGCTCATGTGTATGCGGTGAGTGTTAGCAATCATAGAAGACTATATGATGGTTGAGTATGTGGACTTGCCTAAAGGCTCCGATACGTGACCCTTCCTGAAAAGATGATGAATTGTAGTTGCAAAGTTGACTAAGAACATAGTTTGTTGGTTTCTAATAGAGTTTATGCTTTATACTTTGATTATGTGATGAACTGTTACTTGTTCATGGGAAGTCTATGATAAAAGTTCCATGATAAAAGTCTTATGTTTAAACTTTTTGCTCTTATAATAATCTACATGATGCTTCTATGTCCGTATTTTGTTTTTATCGACACCTCTCTCTCTCAAAGCATGTGGACATGTTTTTTGATTCTGGCTTTCGCCTGATGACAAGCGAGGTCTAAGCTTGGGGGAGTTGATACGTCCATTTTGCATCATGTTTTCTTACTGTTATTTATGATGTTTTTATCCATAATAATGCTTTTTGAAGTAATTCTAATGCCTTCTCTCATAATATGCAAGGTACACACAAAGAGGGAGAATTCCGGCAGCTGGAAATCTGGACCTGGAAAAGCTACGTCAGGCCACCTATTCTGCACAACTTCGAACAAGCTGAAACTTCACGGAGAATTTTTATGGAATATTTGAAGAATATTGGAGCAAATAACTACCAGAGGGGGCCCGTCAGGTGGGCACAACCCACCTAGGCGCGCCAGGGAGCCCAGGCGCGCCCTGGTGGGTTGTGCTCACCCAGGCCCACCTCCGGTGCCCATCTTCTGGTATATACGTCATTTTGACCTAGAAAAATAAGGGGAGGACTTCGGGACGGAGTGCCGTCGTCTCGAGGCGGAACTTGGGCAGGAGCACTTTTGCCCTCCGGCGGAGCGATTCCACCGGGGGAACTTCCCTCCCGGAGGGGGAAATCATCGTCATCGTCACCAACAACTCTCCCATCTTGGGGAGGGCAATCTCCATCAACATCTTCAACAGCACCATCTCATCTCAAACCCTATTTCATCTCTTGTGTTCAATCTTGTTACCAGAACTATAGATTGGTCCTCGTGGGTGACTAGTAGTGTTGATGTAACATCCCAATTTTCAATTTGGATGTTATACATAGGTCATCATATGCATATCATATTTTATTTGCATTTTGGTTTTGATCCTAGAAATCTTAAGCAACTCAAGGACCCCAGGAGGGAGTTGGGGATTTCATTTATTTTCATATTTGAATTTTGGGATAATTAGATTTATGCCCCTAGTTGTGTCCCACTCGGCTGTTTTACCCCTAATTTCCAAAAGTCACATGTTCTGTCCAAGTCACTTCGCTCCTCTTATGCTTTTGCCCTTTGACCGTTTGACCGTCAGTTTGAAAAATTCACAACTAATTCATACTAAATCAGAAAAATGCAAATAATATACCAAAATGTTCGGAAAAACATCACCTATATATCAGTGTCATTTGCATTCACGAAAAGGTGTTACAAAGTGCCCATCTGAGTTTTAGCTCTTATGATACCACCATGAATAGTAAATTCTAAAAAAATCAACAAAAAATTCGGTGGCAAAGAATGACAAATATTTTAAGTGCTTGCCATGTTTCATCGAGGAATGACATTCACGAATGTCGTGGCAAAAAAAGCAATCAACACTCCAAAATAGATTATTTTTTGCCACGACTTCCACGAATGTCGTTCCCTGATGAAACTTGGCAAGCACTTAAAATATTTGTTATTCTTTGTCACCAAATTTATTTTTTGAATTTTTTTAGATTTTACTATTCATGGTGGTATCATAAGAGCTAAAACTCAAATAAGCACTTTCCAACACTTTTTTCATGAATACAAATGTCACTCACATATAGGTGATGTTTTTCCAAACATTTTGGTATCTTATTTGCATTTTTCTGATTTAGTATGAATTAGTTATGAATTTTTCAAACTGACGGTCAAACGGTCAAAGCGCAAAAGCATAAGAGGAGCGAGGTGACTTGGACACAACAGGTGACTTTTGGAAATTAGGGGTAAAACAGCCGAGTGGGATACAACTAGGGGCATAAATCTAATTATCCCTTGAATTTTTCTCAAATTGAAAAGAGGATCAATTTGGTTTTAATATTTTTCTCTCCAAATATTTCTAATATTAAAAATAAAAGAGAGAAGATAATATGACTTCTTAAAAAGAGAGGAATATTGGAGGAAATTTTTTAAAATCAAATATAAATTTTATTTGAGATTTTATTTGAATTAGAAAAATATGCATTTTTGAAAATTGCATTTTTAGGCCAAAAAAATGTTCACTTCGTTCCAAATATTTTATTTAGACGGCGAAAATTGTTTTTGGCATTTTTAGAATTTTTTTGTATTTTATTAGGATTTTTTCTTCGGCGGAGTTTTACTTTTTTTTCTTTTCGGGCCGACCGAACTGGGCCGCGCCCAGCCCAGCCGGCCCAAGTCGCCGCCGCCTCTGACTCCGGCTCCCGCACGCCGCGCCGCGGCCCCCTCCTCCAAGCCGAAGCCCCCTGGCCCCCTTTATATAGCGCCGCCCCGTCGTCGCCTCCACCCCTCACCTCCACCGCACCACCGCCGCAACCGCCGCCGCCAGCCCACGCCGCCGCCTCGCGTCGCCGCGCCACCGCATGCCGCCCCGCCTCGCCGGAGTCCCGCGCCGCCACCAGATCTCGCCGTTGAACAACCCCGGTTAAACAGTATAAAACCGTTCGATTTTTTTAGGTTTACGTTTTTTTTCGGTTTTCGGTTAGATCGGTTTAGATCGTTTTTTTCTCGAGTTCGCTAATTAGCGAACGTTCACTCGAACGTCTCTGTTAGCAAACACGTTCGCCCGTTTTTCCCTGATAGCGAACGTTCGTTCATTAGTGTTTTTCTTTTTATTTTATTTTCGGCCAGGGACCTATCCGCGATTATTTTTATTATAGATTAGCCCCTGATCTTCAAACCCTCGCAACTTTTTAACCGTTCGTCCAAATCCAGTGAAACCAACGCCAAAATCTTCGTCTAGAAACCCTCTTTCCAGTTAATCAATTTGAACATGGTTTTGACAAATTAAAATTTGGTTTCAAGCAGATTTGAATTCAAACTTGTTTTGATCGTAGTTTGAGTTTCGTAGCTACGATTCGATTGATTCTTTTTGCAAATCAAAGCTCTTCAGTTGAACTTTTAGTTTGGACTTTATCATTTGAGTTTTTACCCTTGTATCTATGCTTGAGTGCTTATGTATGATATTGTTTGTTTGCGATAGAGTTTCCGGAGTGCGAAGCGTGCTACTACGAGTCACTAGGGTTTTCAGATCGTCAGCAAGGCAAGTAACACTTTGATCATACCCCTCTATTACCCGGTTTTTCTGCATTAGTTTCAATCCTCAAACATTGCATGGATAGGTTTTCTTAACATGTGGGTACTGGGAAGTAGATGATGAGGTAGAACCTATTGTCCTTTATTTCAAACCTCGGGAGTTACTTATACGTTATGCTTGTACTGCTATGCTATGCTCGTAGACGTGGATTGGTTTAGTGTTTACATGACAGATGTGAGAGTTGTTAATTAATGGTTAACTTAAGGTGGCTACTTTAATACACATCTGGGTGGATTGGTTGAGGCACCCTGGAGCACCCAGTGGTTGCCCGGGCACCTGGAGCAATCCAGCGTTGTCTGGGATATCCCGGAGTACCCGTGTGATCATCCTATGGTTCGCCACCCAGGCTCACAGGGATCATAAGATTATTCATGCTAGAAACTTCCGTGTGCAGCCACAAGCCATTATGGGCTCTGGCATAGTTGAGTAAGTTGTGGGAAATCTTTCCATGATGGGCTAGCAGATGTATGGGATTGTAGGTGTACCGGCCTAACTATCGGTTAAGGGGACCTCTTCGGAAAGACTGTGTCTCGGTCATCCGTTTCTCAAACATCATGCAGTGCGACAAATACAACGGAGGAGATCGAGTCTTGTGGGGAAAAGTGTGCAAACCTCTGCAGAGTGTACAAACTAATCATGGTTAGCCGTGTCCCCGGTTATGGACATCTTGAATATCTGGTACTTGAATTATTGATTTGATCTCATCACTCTTAATTAATTTTGTTGGGATGTTAATATTGTTTAATTGGGATTGAGTTGGAGGAACCTTCTCAATATTTATCAACCAACTTGTTAGTTAAATAAAATATATTCCTTCATAGTAGGGAAAATTGGCTTTACACAAAAATGATAAGCATAGAGCCTCCACCAGCCATAAATGCATATAGTGATAGTTGCTATCTTGTTCGTTGCTCTATAAGGTTATTTTGCCAGCATATTCCATGTGCTGGCCCGTTTTTCGGGCTGCAACGTATTATGTTGCAGACTTTTCAGACGAAGAGTAAGGTGCGCTACGTCGTTGTCGTGCACTAAGCTATGCCGTTGGAGTTGATGGACTCATTTACCCTCGATGCTTCCACAATTATCTTATTTTAGATGGCCTTAAGCCATATTATTGTTATAAGTTCTCTTTTGAGACATTCGATGTAATAAGTGTGTGATTTAACTCTGTTATAAATCCTTCAAGTACTGTGTGTGTCAGCATTACCGATCCAGGGATGACACTTATGCACAGAGATTTGACCGTCTGAGGTCGGATCGCTACAGTTGATTACATCTTGTAGTTGATTACTATATGGTTTATTTGGTGGAAGATTATATGTTCAGATCCAATATGCTATTTAATACCCCTCCGATCTTGAGCATGATTATTATTTGTGAGTAGTTACTATTGTTCTTGAGGTCACAATAGAAATCATGTTGCTACTAATCATGTGAATTTGATATGTGTTCGATATTTTGATAGTATGTATGTTGTGATTCCCTTAGTGGTGTCATGTGAATGTCGACTACATGACACTTCACCATATTTGGGCCTAAGGGAATGCATTGTGGAGTAGTAATTAGATGATGGGTTGCGAGAGTGACAGAAGCTTAAACCCCAGTTTATGCGCTATTCCGTAAGGGACCGATTGGATCCAAAAGTTTAATGTTATGGTTAGAATTTATTCTTAATACTTTTCCCGTAGTTGCGGATGCTTGCGGGAGGGTTAATCATAAGTAGGAGGTTTGTTCAAGTAAGAACAACACCTAATCACCGATCCACCCACATATCAAATTATCAAAGCAGCGAACACAAATCGAACCAACATGGTGAAAGTGACTAGATGAAATTCCCATGTACCCTCAAGAAGGCTTTGCTTATCATAAGAGACCGTTTTGGCCTGTCCTTTTCCTCAAAAGGATTGGGCTACCTTGTTGCACTTTTGTTACTACTATTATTACTTGCTCGTTACAAGTTATATTGCTATCAAACTACTCTGCTACTTACAATTTCAGCACTTGCAGACATTACCTTGCTGAAAATCACTTGTCATTTCCTTCTGCTCCTCGTTGGGTTCGACACTCTTACTTACCGAAAAGTGCTACAATTGATCCCCTATACTTGTTGGTCATCAATTGTATTGTTGTCATCAAGGATAAAAAGATGGGGTTTAGATCATAATGCTTGAGTTTATCCCTCTACATCATGTCATCTTACTTAAGGCGTTACTCCGTTCTTATGAACTTAATACTCTAGATGCATGTTGGATAGCGGTCGATGTGTGGAGTAATAGTAGTAGATGCAGAATCGTTTCGGTCTACTTGTCACGGACACAATGCCTATATTCATGATTATTGCCTTAGATATCGTCATAACTTTGCGCTTTTCTATCAATTGCTCAACAATAATTTGTTTACCCACCATATGCTATCCTCAAGAGAGAAGCCTCTAGTGAAACCTATGGCCCCCAGGTTTACTTTCCATTATATATTTTCAGATCTATAAACCAAAAAAACCGAAAAATACCTTGCTGCAATTTATTTATATTTACTTTAGTTTGCCTTTTTATTTATCTTTTATACCTATCTCTATTAGATCTCACTCTTATTTGAGACCGTGAAGGGATTGACAACCCCTTTTTCGTGTTGAGTGCAAGTGTTTGTTAGTTTGTGCAGGTGCATAGATTGGAGATTTGCTTGTGCCTCCTACTGAATTGATACCTTGGTTCTTAACTGAGCAAAATACTTATCTCTACTTTGCTGCATCACCCTTTCCTCTTCAAGGGAAAAATCAACGCAAGCTCAAGAAGTAGCAGGAAGAATTTCTGGTGCCATTGCCGGGGAGGTTCTACATCAAGCCTACCAAGTACCTATCATAAACTCTCATCTCTTGCACTTACATTATTTGCCATTTGCCTCTCGTTTTCATCTCCCCCACTTCTAAAGTGTTTTTAGAAAAACACAAAAATATTTGCCTTCTTTCTGTTTGCATGTATGTCTTACTTGGTTTGTTTGCTTATTCTCTTGGCATAATTGTGTGTTTATTGGAAGTCAGAAACAAAAATCTTATGGATCCTCATCCACTTTCTAATCTTTTTAAAAGATCCAAGGACTTTTATTTTTGAGACATTTTTTATTGCATGGATAATTCAGAAAATAGGACAAACATGGCATTTTACTTTATTAACCTATAAATAACAGAGAGCAAACTATAGGTATAGTAGGTTGTGCTTACTAAATTCATCGACCACATGCCTCTAAAAAACAATCCATTAATAAGGTTGATCAAGTCTTATTAACAAACTATTTTCGAGTAACATGAAACCGATGAACTTTCGTATAACACTAGATTACCTCAACGGGGATAAGATTTCCCTAACAATAAGAGTTTGATATTTCTTTCTGGGAGTCAAAAGAGGAAATTTAAGACCTCCAACAGTAATTGTCATAATTCTCTCAGTAGAGTTGATACTATTCATTTGATGTTGTTTCTTCGGAAAATATACCATATGCTCATTTCCATTGACAAGAAAAGTAACCTTGCTATCGTTGCAATTAATAACAGGCTAGTGTTCAAAAAAAGTCTACCAAGAATAATCGACATGTTGTCGTCCTCGGGCATATCAAGAATAACAAAGTCTGTTAAGATAGTAACATTAGCAACTACAACAGGGGCATCCTCACAAATTCCAATAGGTATAGCAGTTGATTTATTAGCCATTTGCAAAGAGAATTCAGTAAGTGTCAACTTATTCAAGTCAAGTCTTCTATATAAAGAGAATGGCATAATATTAACACCGGCTCCTAAATCACACAAAGCAGTTTTGACACAATGACTTTTAATGGAGCATGGTATAGTAGGTATTTCGGGATCTCCTAACTTCTAAGGTACTTTTTCTTCAAGCATGGTGGGGATCTCAGCCTCTGTTATTTTCCTTTTATTTCTAACAATCTCTTTCATGTACTTAGCATATGGAAACATTTTCATAATTTTAGTCAAGGGTGTTCTCAGATATAAAAGGTCTAAGCATTTCAACAACGCGATTAAAAGCCTCTTCATCTCTATATTTAATAGCCTTGCTAGGAAATGGCATAGGTTTTTGAAGCAATGGTTCTCTTTCTTTACCATGTTTCCTAGCAACAAAGTCTTTTTACCATGTCTTTTATTTTTAGGAGGTGGGTTATCAAGCTCAACTGCATGTTAAATTTCTACGTCGTTATCAGATTCTTGATTCTTATCTAGTTGAGCATCAACATTTTCATTACTAGCATCAGCATTATCATTATCACTAGGCGGATGTTCATTACCAGACTGTGTCTCGGGATCAGAAATAGAAACATTATTAGGATTCGCAGAAGGTTTGTTTACAACAGGATCACTAGAAGCATGCAAAGTTCTATCCTTATTCTTTTTCTTCTTCTTCCTCCCAGGTGAACTAGGTGCATCATTATTAATTCTCTGAGAATCTTGTTAAATTTTTTTAGGATGAACTTCAGGATAAAGAGGTTCCTGAGTCATTTTACCTCCTCTAGTCACTAGTCTAATAGCATGGTCATTCATTTTACTATTAATCTCATTAAAAACATCATTTTGTGACTTAGAGACTTGTTCTAATTGAGTATGAACCATAGATGAATATTTACATAAGCCTCTAACATCATTAGCAATTCTTAACATCAAATCACTCAAGCGTTCAATCATGATAGCATTACGTTTCAATTGATCACTTACATATCTATTAAAATTCTCTTGCTTTATAACAAAGTTATCAAATTCATCCAAGCATTGACTAGGAGATTTATTATAGGGAATGTCACCCTCATCAAATCTATAGAGAATTTACCTCTACTACCTGTGTCGGGATGCCAAGTCCATGTATTTCTTCATTAGGTAGTAGATTCTTAAGATCTTCGGATTTAATACCCTTCTCTTTCATAGATTTCTTCACTTCTTGCATATCTTCTAGACCGAGGAATAGAATACCTCTCTTCTTTGGAGTTGGCTTAGGTGGTGGTTCATGATACGTCTCCATCGTATCTACTTTCCAAACACTTTTGCCCTTGTTTTGGACTCTAACTTGTATGATTTGAATGGAACTAACCCGGACTGACGCAGTTTTCAGCAGAATTGCCATGGTGTTATTTTTGTGCAGAACTAAAAGTTCTCGGAATGACCTGAAACTTTATGGAGAATATTTTTGGAATTTATAAAAAGTACAGGCGAAAGAATCAAGACCAGGGGGGCCACACCCTGTCAACGAGGGTGGGGGCGCGCCTGCCCCCCTGGGCGCGCCTCCCTGCCTCGTGGGCCCCCTCGTGCTCCACCGACCTCAACTCCAACTCTATATATTCACGTTCGGGGAGAAAAAAATCAGAGAGAAGGATTCATCGCGTTTTACGATGCGGAGCCACCGCCAAGCCCTAAACTCTCTCGGGAGGGCTGACCTGGAGTCCGTTCGGGGCTCCGGAGAGGGGAATCCGTCACCGTCGTCATTATAAACCTTCCTCCATCACCAATTTCATGATGCTCACCGCCGTGCGTGAGTAAATTCCATCGTAGGCTTGCTGGACGGTGATGGGCTGGATGAGATTTACCATGTACTCGAGTTAGTTTTGTTAGGGTTCACTACAAAAAAAAGACACATCCGTGACATTTTGGGCCGAACGAAAATCTTTTCTGTCATACTTATGACACTTCTATGACGATAATTGTGACAAAACCCGGTATCATCATAGATGTGGTGGGGTCCTACTTCTATGACAAAAAATCATGATAGAAAATGGGCTTTTCGTCCTGGGCGGGCCGGAGACGCAGCTGCATGACATTATTTGGGCCGTCCATGATGGAAAAAACCGTGGTAGAAGCGAGGGCAAGGAAAATATTGGGGTGTTCCCGGTTACGGTGGGTGGTCGGGGCCGAGCGATGCGCGTTTCTCTCGTACACGCACGCGTGTGGGTGCGAGGCGTCGGGCTCTAACTGAACCCGAACAAGGCATTGGGCTCTAACTGAACCCGAGCGATTGCACTGCAGGCTACGCGTTACTGAACCCGAGCGATCGATTGATGGCTGTTAACTGAACCCGATCGAGCGATTCCTTCGCTACTGCTGCTAACTGAAGCCGATCGATGCTGCCTCTGGATGAATAGTGAGCCTTGCTGGGGGGTTTGGATGAACAGTTTCCTGGTGGGGGTGGATGAACAGGACCCCGTGGTGTTGCCTCTGGATGAATAGGACCCCGATTGATCGAGCCGCTTGGGGCTGGATGAACAGAACCCCGTGGAGGGCAGGATGAACAGGACCACCCCGTGGAGGGCTGGATGAACAGTAGATGGTGGAGGGCTGGATGAACAGTAGCCCGTGGAGGGGTGGTTGAACAGGAGCCCGTGGAGAGGGCTGGTTGAACAGTAATTGGTGGAGTAGCGCACGGTGGAGGCTGGATGAACAGGAGCCCGTGGATGAACAGTTGCAGGTGGAGGCTGGAGGAGGTCGACGGTGGATGAACAGTAGCCCATGGTGGCTGGAGGGGGTCGACGGTGGAGATGAACAGTATCCCGTGGAGTCCAGTTTTGCGGTACGCCACACCCCTCCCGATGAACAGGACCCCCGTTTCGACCGTAGCGCTCCAACACAAGTCAGTTTCCTCTGTTTTGCGGTACGCCACACCCCACCTAATCAACAGGACCCCCGTTTCGACCATAGGAGGCCTGTTTCCTCCGTTTTGCTGTACGCCAGACCCATCCCGATGAACAGGATCCCCTTTCGAACGTGGCCGGTCGAACACAAGCCGTTTCCTCCGTTCTGCGGTACGCCAGGCCTCGTTTCCATCGGTTGTTCCATCCAAGCCCTCCCGATGAACACGACGACGCATTCCGTTCCGACCCAGCCGGTTGGCTCCCCATGAACACGACGACGACGTTGTTTCTCCGTTCCGACCCAGCCATGTACACGAGCCCTGGCCGTACGTATGTGCGAGTAGGCGTTCAAGACCCTGCCCATATGTACGTACGTGGCCGTATTTTCTTTCTTACACACTGGTCGATGTACGTACGTGTCCATGCTACGTGCGCGCCTCTACTACGACACGTGCGCGCCTCTACATCGACCAGTATGTACGTACACGTTCGCGATCGTATGTATGTACGTACGCTTCGACCAGGTAGGTCCTGCTACCTCTTGAGCACTGCGTTGGTTTTTCCTTGAAGAGGAAAGGGTGATGCAGTAAAGTAGCGTAAGTATTTCCCTTAGTTTTTGAGAACCAAGGTATCAATCCAGTAGGAGACCATGCTCAAGTCTCGCGCACCTACACAAACAAATAAGAACCTCGCAACCAACGCAATAAAGGGGTTGTCAATCCCTTCACGGTCACTTACGAGAGTGAGATCTGATAGATATGATAAGATAATATTTTTGGTATTTTTATGATAAAGATGCAAAGTAAAATAAAAGGCAATAGAAATAGCTAAGTGTTGGAAGATTAATATGATGGAAAATAGACCCGGGGGCCATAGGTTTCACTAGTGGCTTCTCTCGAGAGCATAAGTATTATGGTGGGTGAACAAATTACTGTCGAGCAATTGATAGAAATGAGCATAGTTATGAGAATATCTAGGTATGATCATGTATATAGGCATCACGTCCGTGACAAGTAGACCGACTCCTGCCTGCATCTACTACTATTACTCCACACATCTACCACTATCCAGCATGAATCTAGAGTATTAAGTTCATAAGAACAGAGTAATGCTTTAAGTAAGATGACATGATGTAGAGGGATAAACTCATGCAATATGATATAAACCACATCTTTTTATCCTCGATGGCAACAATACAATACGTGTCGTTTCCCTTTCTGTCACTGGGATCGAGCATCGCAAGATTGAACCCAAATCTAAGCACTTCTCCCATTGCAAGAAAGATCAATCTAGTAGGCCAAACCAAACTGATAATTCGAAGAGACTTGCAAAGATAACCAATCATACATAAAAGAATTCGGAGGAGATTCAAATATTGTTCATAGATAAAATTGATCATAAACCCACAATTCATCGGTCTCGACAAACACGCCACAAAAGAAGATTACACCGAATAGATCTCCAAGAAGATCAAGGAGAACATAGTATTGAGATCCAAAGAGAGAGAAGAAGCCATCTAGCTAATAACTATGGACCCGAAGGTCTGAGGTAAACTACTCACACATCATCGGAGAGGCTACGGTGTTGATGTAGAAGCCCTCCGTGATCAATGCCCCCTCCGGCGAAGCGCCGGAAAAGGCCCCAACATGGGATCTCATGGGTACAGAAGGTTGCGGCGGTGGAATTAGGTTTTTGTGGATTCCCCTGATGATTTGGGAGTACGTAGGTATATATAGGAGGAAGAAGTATGTCGGTGGCGCAACATGGGCCCCACGAGGGTGGAGGGCGCGCCTGGGGGGGTAGGCGCGCCCCGTGCCTCGTGCTCTCCTCGTTGATTGCTTTACGTAGACTCCAAGTCCTCTGGATCACGTTTGTTCCAAAAATCACGTTCCCAAAGGTTTCATTCCGTTTGATATTCTTTTTCTGCGAAACACTGAAATAGGCAAAAAAAACAGCAATCTGGGCTGGGCCTCCGATTAATAGGTTAGTCCCAAAAATAATATAAAAGTATATAACAAAGCCCATTGAACATCCAAAAGAGAATATAATATAGCATGGAACAATCAAAAATTATAGATACGTTGGAGACGTATCAAGCATCCCCAAGCTTAATTCCTGCTCGTCCTCGAGTAGGTAAATGATAAAAAAAACAGAATTTTTGATGTGGAATGCTACTTGGCATAATTTTCAATGTAATTCTCTTAATTGTGGTCTGAATGTTCAGATCCGAATGATTCAAGATAAAAGTTTAATATTGACATAAAAATAATAATACTTCAAGCATACTAACTAAGCAATTATGTCTTCTCAAAATATCATGGCCAAAGAAAGTTATCCCTACAAAATCATATAGTCTGGCTATGCTCTATCTTCATCACACAAAGTATTTAATCATGCACAACCCCGATGACAAGCCAAGCAATTGTTTCATACTTTTGGTGTTTTCAAACTTTTCAATCTTCACGCAATACATGAGCATGAGCCATGGACATAACACTATATGTGGAATAGAATGGTGGTTGTGGAGAAGACAAAAAAAGGAGAAGATAGTCTCACATCAACTAGGCATATCAATGGGCTATGGAGATGCCCATTAATAGATATCAATGTGAGTGAGTAGGGATTGCCATGCAACGGATGCACTAGAGCTATAAGTATATGAAAGCTCAACAAAAGAAACTAAGTGGGTGTGCATCCAACTTGCTTGCTCACGAAGACCTAGGGCATTTTGAGGAAGCCCATCATTGGAATATACAAGCCAAGTTCTATAATGAAAATTTCCCACTAGTATATGAAAGTGACAAAATGAGAGACTCTCTATCATGAAGATCATGGTGCTACTTTGAAGCACAAGTGTGGTAAAAGGATAGTAGCATTGTCCCTTCTCTCTTTTTCTCTCATTTTTTTATTTGGGCCTTTTCTCTTTTTTTATGGCCTCTTTTTTTCTTTTCTCTCTTTTTTTTAGTCCGGAGTCTCATCCCGACTTATGGGGGAATCATAGTCTCCATCATCCTTTCCTCACATGGTACAATGCTCTAATAATGATGATCATCACACTTTTATTTTCTTTACAACTAAAGAATTACAACTCAAAACTTAGAACAAAATATGACTCTATGTGGATGCCTCCGGCGGTGTACCGGGATATGCAATGAATCAAGAGCGACATGTATGAAAGAATTATGAACGGTGGCTTTGCCACAAATACGATGTCAACTACATGATCATGCAAAGCAATATGACAATGATGAAGCGTGTCATAGTGAACGGAACGGTGGTAAGTTGCATGGCAATATATCTCGGAATGGCTATGGAAATGCCATGATAGGTAGGTATGGTGGCTGTTTTGAGGAAGGTATATGGTGGGTGTATGATGCCGGCGAAAAGTGCGCGGTATTTAAAGAGGCTAGCAATGGTGGAAGGAAGAGAGTGCGTATAATCCATGGACTTAACATTAGTCATAAAGAACTCATATACTTTTTGCAAAAATCTACGAGTTATAAAAGCAAAGTATTACGCACATGCTCCTAGGGGGATAGATTGGTAGGAAAAGACCATCGCTCATCCCCGACCGCCACTCATAAGGAAGACAATCAATAAATAAATCATGCTCCGACTTCATCACATAACGGTTCACCATACGTGCATGCTACGGGAATCACAAACTTCAACACAAGTATTTCTCAAATTCACAACTACTAAACTAGCATGACTCTAATATCACCATCTTCATATCTCAAAACAATTATCAAGCATGAAACTTCTCATAGCATTCAACGCACTCATAAGATTTTTTTTACTAATCTTGGATGCCTATCACAATTAAAGCAAATTACCATGCTGTTTTCTAGGACTCTCAAAATAATATAAGTGAAGCATGAGAGAACAATAGTTTCTATAAAACAAATCCACCACCGTGCTCTAAAAGATATAAGTGAAGCACTAGAGCAAAAACTATATAGCTCAAAAGATATAAGTGAAGCACATAGAGTATTCTAATAAATTTCGAATCATGTGTGTCTCTCTCAAAAGGTGTGTACAGCAAGGATGATTGTGGTAAACTAAAAAGCAAAGACTGAAATCATACAAGACGCTCCAAGCAAAACACATATCATGTGGTGAATAAAAATATAGCTCCAAGTAAAGTTACCGATGGACGAAGACGAAAGAGGGGATGCCTTCCGGGGCATCCCCAAGCTTTGGCTTTTTGGTGTCCTTAGATTATCTTGGGGTTCCATGGGAATCCCCAAGCTTAGGCTCTTGCCACTCCTTGTTCCATAATCCATCAAATCTTTTACCCAAAACTTGAAAACTTCACAACACAAAACTTAGCAGAAAATCTCGTGAGCTCCGTTAGCGAAAGAAAACATACACCACTTCAAGGTACTGTAATGAACTCATTATTTATTTATATTGGTCTTAAAACTACTGTATTCCAACTTCTCTATGGTTTATAAACTATTTTACTAGCCATAGATTCATCAAAATAAGCAAACAACACACGAAAAACAAAATCTGTCAAAAACAGAACAGTCTGTAGTAATCTGTAACTAACGCACACTTCTGGAACTAAAAAAAATCTACCAAAATAGGACAACCTAGACAATTTTTTTATTGATCAGCTGCAATTGGAATCAGTATTTTATCACGTTCTGGTGATTTTTAACAATTGTTTTCGTGAACAGAAAGTTTCTGGAATTTTCAGCAAGATCAAATAACTATCATCCAAGAAGATCCTATAGGTTTAACTTGGCACAAACACTAATTAAAACATAAACAAAATCTAACCAGAGGCTAGATCAAATATTTATTCCTAAACAGAAGCAAAAAGCAAAAAAAACTAAAATAAAATTGGGTTACCTCCCAACAAGCGCTATCGTTTAACGCCCCTAGCTAGGCATAAAAGCAAGGATAGATCTAGGTGTTGCCATCTTTGGTTTTAGGGAAGAAAAGGGCAAACTTATTATCTATGGAATTAATCTTTCTATTTTGATAAAGCACGTGGCTATTAATGGTAGAAGAAAGATTAAGCACATTACGGAAATTTGCATCTAAGCTAGCCTTCATCTCTTTGATAGATTCATTTTGGTAGGAGAGCAAAAGAGATGTAGATTCAACTTTCTCATTCATGGGGTGCCCAAATATGGTCTTCATCTTTTCATAAGTATCTATGGCATCCCCTTCAAGAAAACCTTCTTCAAATATAGAATCTAAGACACGCTTAAACGAAGAAGGTAGGGCAACATAAAAGCTCTTTAAGTAAATTTCAATTTGGTATTGGGGCACATAGCTAGCCCGGATCCTTAATAGTCTATCCCAAGCATCTTTCAAAGATTCATCAAGTAAATAATGAAAAATTCCGGAATCATCTTCATCAAAATTATTAAGACGCTCATTAATAACTCCGGCGGGTCTTTCCATAGCATCATTATTTATGAGTTTAGATAGAATAGAAGGATTGTCCAAAGTACTAAAACTCGGGAGAGAAACCCCAACCTTTTTTTATTCCGACATGGCGAAAGAAAGGCAAGCGGAAAAGAGAGGGTGAATAAAACGGCAAGGGTGAAGTGGGGGAGAGGAAAACGAGAGGCAAATGGCAAATAATGTAATTCGATGCATAAGAGTTTGTGATGGGTACTTGGTATGTCTTGACTTGACATGACTTCACTTAGCGCAAATCTCCCCGGCAACGGCGCCAGAAATCCTTCTTGCTACCTCTTCAGCACTGCGTTGGTTTTCCCTTGAAGAGGAAAGGGTGATGCAGTAAAGTAGCATAAGTATTTCCCTTAGTTTTTGAGAACCAAGGTATCAATCCAGTAGGAGACCACGCTCAAGTCCCGCGCACCTACACAAACAAATAAGAACCTCACAACCAACGCAATAAAGGGGTTGTCAATCCCTTCACGGTCACTTACGAGAGTGAGATATGATAGATATGATAAGATAATATTTTTGGTATTTTTATGATAAAGATGCAAAGTAAAATAAAAGGCAATAGAAATAGCTAAGTGTTGGAAGATTAATATGATGGAAAATAGACCCGGGGGCCATAGGTTTCACTAGTGGCTTCTCTCAAGAGCATAAGTATTACGGTGCGTGAACAAATTACTGTCGAGAAATTGATAGAATTGAGCATAGTTATGAGAATATCTAGGTACGATCATGTATATAGGCATCACGTTCGTGACAAGTAGACCGACTCCTGCCTGCATCTACTACTATTACTCCACACATCGACCACTATCCAGCACGCATCTAGAGTATTAAGTTCATAAGAACAGAGTAATGCTTTAAGTAAGATGACATGATGTAGAGGGATAAACTCATGCAATATGATATAAACCCCATCTTTTTATCCTCGATGGCAACAATACAATACGTGTCGTTTCCCTTTCTGTCACTGGGATCGAGCACCGCAAGATTGAACCCAAAGCTAAGCACTTCTCCTATTGCAAGAAAGATCAATCTAGTAGGCCAAACCAAACTGATAATTCGAAGAGACTTGCAAAGATAACCAATCATACATAAAATAATTCAGAGGAGAATCAAATATTGTTCATAGATAAACTTGATCATAAACCCACAATTCATCGGTCTCGACAAATACACCGTAAAAGAAGATTACATCGAATAGATCTCCAAGAAGATCGAGGAGAACATGGTATTGAGATCCAAAGAGAGAGAAGAAGCCATCTAGCTAATAACTATGGACCCAAAGGTCTGAGGTAAACTACTCACACATCATCGGAGAGGCTACGGTGTTGATGTAGAAGCCCTCCGTGATCAATGCCCCCTCCGGCGGAGCGCCGGAAAAGGCCCCAAGATGGGATCTCACGGGTACAGAAGGTTGCGGCGGTGGAATTAGGTTTTTGTGGATGCCCCTGATGGTTTGGGGGTACGTAGGTATATATAGGAGGAAGAAGTACGTCGGTGGAGCAACGTGGGCCTCACGAGGGTGGAGGGCGCGCCCCCCTGCCTCGTGCTCTCCTCGTTGATTGCTTTACGTAGACTCCAAGTCCTCTGGATCACGTTTGTTCCAAAAATCATGTTCCCGAAGGTTTCATTCTGTTTGGACTCCGTTTGATATTCTTTTTATGCAAACACTGAAATAGGCAAAAAACAGCAATCTGGGCTGGGCCTTCGGTTAATAGGTTAGTCCCAAAAATAATATAAAAGTGTATAACAAAGCCCATTAAACATCCAAAACAGAATATAATATAGCATGGAACAATAAAAATTGTAGATACGTTGGAGACGTATCAAGTCCCGACTGTCAGGCACTTCCTTGCGTGCGAAGACGTAGCTGGTGGGTCCCAGCAGTCAGGGGGGCGAATCTTTTTTTTTGCCCGGACGCACTTCCTTAGGTGCGAAGATGTAGCTGGTGGGTCCCCTCAGTCAGGGGAAATGTTTTTTTCATGAAATACGGTGGCCCGTCCGGTGGGTCCCCGCTGTCAAGTGGAGGAATAATTATTTTGCGCGTAATAATGAGGCACTTCCTTGCTGCAGCCGTGGACCCAGCTGTCGGCCTCTCCACGTACAGTCCACGTCCGATGGAAGCCGTTCCTTGACCACGTTGACCACGCCGCGCCGAGAGCACCAGGGCGGTGGACGACGGCGAGGCCTAGGAAGGGGACGACGCGGAGCCGGGGAAGACGCGGCAGTGGATGCCCACTCATAGAGGAGTACGAGGGTTCACTGGTTCGCTGCGGTGTGAGGCTGCCGTCGCCATAGAATGACAGAGGGTGTGGGTGCATAGAGGGATGGCCTGGCCAGCGGTGGGAGTAGTAGGGGCGGTGAGGCCTCCGCCGCATCGCAGCCGGCCACGGGAGGCAGGAGCACGAGGCACGACCGGCGCAGGTTTGGGCGGCTGGAGCAAGAAGACCAGAGGTTGAAGAAGCACTACGGCCGTTGGATGGACATCGTACGGTCACTGGAGCTAGAATCGTGCATATTGACTAAGTTGACAAAGCCCTCCATCCCCGTCAACTTAGTAGGCCCACAAGTCAGCCTGCCACTATACTGGGTGCCAGCTAACAGGGGGAGTATTCATTTTTTGTGCGTAATAACGAGGCACTTCCTTGTGTGCGAAGATATAGCTGGTGGGTCCGAGCTGTCCGTGGCGGTAACGTTTTTTCGCGAAATACAGAGGCCCTTTCGGTGGGTCCCAGATGTCAGGTGGAGGAATCATTATTTTGCGCGTAATAAGAAGGCATTTCCTTGCATGCGGCCGTGGACCCAGCTGTCAGCCTCTCCACGTACAGTCCACTTCAAATGCATGTCGGTCGTTGACCACGTTGACCAGGCCGCGCCGAGAGCACCAGGGCGGTGGACGACGGCGAGGCCTAGGAAGGGAACGACACGGAGCCAGGGAAGACTCGGCAGTTGTTTCCCACGTGGAGTGGAGTACGACTTTACGAGGGTTTACTGATTCATCTGCCGTCGTCGGAGAATAACAGCAGGTGTGGGTGAGTAGAGGGATGGCTAGGCCAGCGATGGGAGTACGGTGGGGCAGTGAGGCCTGCGCGGCAGCACAGCCGGCCGTGGGGAGGAGGGAGCAGGCAGTCCTGCTGGCACTTGTTTGAGCGGCTGGAGCAGGAAGAGCAGAGACTGAAGAAGCACGACGGCCGTTGGATGGACATCCAACAGTCACTGCTTGTGCGTCAACCTTTTTTTAGGAAAGCCTCAAATCTGTGGAAAACAGCATAAGCCCATCTGCCATTATTTCTAATAATTTACAACCCATTTGCTAATTCTTAAGGGTTTTTTTGGAGCCCATATTCTTTTTGTTAGCATTACAGCCCATATTGTGGCCACGGTTAAAAATTATACGAAATGTTGCATATTTCGGTGCGGTCCGAACTGTTTTTAATCCCGAAATTTTGAGTCACATTCAAACTGATTTTAAAAATAAATGTATATCAATATAAAATCCAACAAATTGTCCACGCATAAAAATTAATGCAATTTAAAATCTTGAAATGAAAAAAAAGGAAATTTGAAAGTAATTGCCGGTTTGATGTGTTTTAAAAATATACAGCCCATTTCTCGTTACTGATAGGCCATTTTCTCGTCCAGCCGAATGAAGCTCTCCTCGTCTTGAAAGATTTGCAGCCCAACAGGCCTGACAAAGCGACTTACTTGGCAAATCACAAAAAAACAGGGCTAGCCATTTTCAGAAAGAAAAAAAACTACTGGGCTGGTCTATGGTAAACATAAAAGAGAAGGTTGTCTAGACAGGTCAGAGTGCCCCGCACACTGTGCCCCGCACAGCCCAGTTGACACCCTGCTTCCGTCTCAAAAACAAATTAGATAAATGCCACAACAAATATGGCGATTCATAAAAATGCCACTACAATTTCCAAACTTTGAAAAATGCCACTGCAATTTTTGCAAACTTTGGAAAACGCCACTGCAATTTGCAAACTTTGAAAAACGCCACTCCAGACTTCAAAAAATGCCACTGGAAATGGCATGAAATGGCATTTTTCAAAGTTTGGAAATTGCAGTGGCATTTCTCAGAAACACCAGATTTGGAGTGGCATTTATCAAATTAACCCAAAAAAATAACTGGGCGGGCTGCTGGGTCCCTGGTGCCAGCCGCTCGTTGTGCAACTCTCTCGTTTATTGACTACGTTGACAATGGCATGGGACCCAGATGTCAGAAATCCATTAGGAGGAGCCATTTTTTATTGGATTGAAATAAGGAGGCACTTGCTTGCGTACTGCCATGACCTTGGCGGGTCCCTGCTGTCATCCTCTCCACGTACAATCATCTCATGATTGTGTACGCGTCAACTTGGTAGGCCCACAAGTCAGCCTATAAACCCGTGGAGAACAAATACAACCCATTTAAAAAAAAATAACAGCCCATTCCATACGTTCAAACGGAAAGTTCAACATTCAGAGCAAAGTAACAGGTCTGATCCACATATAGAGTACTGAACTTCCACGTTGACAACCATCATAGCCAAGTTAACTATCTAGTCCCACTAATACTCTAGTAGCGTAAAAGTACTAACTTACTCTTAGCTAACTAGACGATGTCGGCCGCCATCTGCGGTACACGCTAAACGCCGGCACCGGCGTCCTCCGCCTCGCCTCGGACTTGCCAGAGGTGCGATAGGGCGCGTTGCTCGCGGGCGTTGGCCCTTTCCATGCCGGCGTGGTCCACCGAAGCTTCGGCTTCTAAGCAGGAACCCACTTGACGAGCTGGTAGTAAAAATCGGCGTCACGAACGCGTGCGTGCCCGACAGCCTCCAGGGCTATTTGCTGGGCGCCGGCCTCCACGTAGTCGGCCCAGGTGCGGGCGCTCTGCTCTCGACTCAGAGCGTCGGTGCGCTGCTGCTCCATGTCCCGCTGGCGGCGCAAATCAGCGATAAGCTGCTCCTCCGCCAAGCGGTCGCGCTCCAACAACTCCTGCTCCTCCGCAAGGCGGTCGCGCTCCAACAAGTCCTCGATCTCCGCATTGCCATCTAAAGACCGATAGAATGCCTCCTCCCTCCGTCTGCCTTCCGGTGAAAAACCGAACACTAGTTCCGGCGGTGACTGCCTCCGGCCTCACCTATCGCGGACGGGCGGGGGCATGGCGGACGTGGCGAGAGCGAGGATAAGTGGCGAGCGACGTCAGGCCGGTGGGGGCTTATGAGGATAGGGCGAGTTGGGTCATGGTGCCACCATAGAAGGCCGGGAAATGCTACCTCTTGAGCACTGTGTTGGTTTTCCCTTGAAGAGGAAAGGGTGATGCAGCAAAGTACCGTAAGTATTTCCCTCAGTTTTTGAGAACCAAGGTATCAATCCAGTAGGAGGCTACGCGCGAGTCCCTCGCACCTACACAAAAAAAAATCCTCGCAACCAACGCGATAAGGGGTTGTCAATCCCTTCACGGTCACTTACGAGAGTGAGAACTGATAGATATGATAGGATAATATTTTTGGTATTTTTGTGATAAAGATGCAAAGTAAAATAAAAGCAAAGTAAAAAAGCAAAGAAAATAACTAAGTATTGGAAGATTAATATGATGAAGATAGACCCGGGGGCCATAGGTTTCACTAGTGGCTTCTCTCAAGAGCATAAGTATTTTAAGGTGGGTGAAGGAATTACTATTGAGCAATTGACAGAATTGAGCATAGTTATGAGAATATCTAGGTATGATCATGTATATAGGCATCACGTCCGAGACAAGTAGACCGACTCCTGCCTGCATCTACTACTATTACTCCACTCATCGACCGCTATCCAGCATGCATCTAGAGTATTAAGTTCATGAAAACAGAGTAACGCCTTAAGCAAGATGACATGATGTAGAGGGATAAATTCATGCAATATGATAAAAAGTGTTATCCTCGATGGCAACAATACAATATGTGCCTTGCTACCCCTACTGTCACTGGGAAAGGACACCGCAAGATTGAACCCAAAGCTAAGCACTTCTCCCATTGCAAGAAAGATCAATCTAGTAGGCCAAACCAAACTGATAATTCAAAGAGACTTGCAAAGATAACCAATCATACATAAAAGAATTCAGAGAAGATTCAAATATTGTTCATAGATAATCTTGATCATAAACCCACAATTCATTGGTCTCAACAAACACACCGCAAAAAGAAGATTACATCAAATAGATCTCCACGAGAGAGGGGGAGAACATTGTATTGAGATCCAAAAAGAGAGAAGAAGCCATCTAGCTACTAACTATGGACCCGAAGGTCTGAAGTAAACTACTCACACTTCATCGAAGAGGCTATGGTGTTGATGTAGAAGCCCTCCGTGATGGATGCCCCCTCCGGCGAAGCTCTGGAACAGGCCCCAAGATGGGATCTCGTGGGTACAGAAGGTTGCGGCGGTGGAATTAGGTTTTTGGCTCCGTAATTGATCGTTTGGGGGTACGTAGGTATATATAGGAGGAAGGAGTACGTCGGTGGAGCGACAGGGGGCCCACGAGGGTGGAGGGCGCGCCCTGGGGGGTAGGCGCGCCCCCCTACCACGTGGCCTCCTCTTTTGTTTCTTGACGTAGGGTCCAAGTATCCTGGATCATATTCTTCCTAAAAATCACGTTCCCGAAGGTTTCATTCCATTTGGACTCCATTTAATATTCCTTTTCTGCGAAACTCTGAAATAGGCAAAAAAAAAAGAAATTCTGGGCTGGGCCTCCGGTTAATAGGTTAGTCCCAAAAATAATATAAAAGTGAATAATAAAGCCCATTAATGTCCAAAACAGTAGATAATATAGCATGGAGCAATCAAAAATTATAGATACGTTGGAGACGTATCAAGCATCCCAAAGCTTAATTCCTGCTCGTCCTCGAGTAGGTAAATGATAAAAACAGAATTTTTGATGTGGAGTGCTACTTGGCATAATTTCAATGTAATTCTTCTTAATTGTGGTATGAATATTCAGATCCAAAAGATTCAAGACAAAAGTTTAATATTGACATAAAAATAGTATTACTTCAAGCATACTAACAAAGCAATCATGTCTTTTCAAAATAACATGGCCAAAGAAAGTTATCCCTACAAAATCATATAGTCCGGCTATGCTCTATCTTCACCACACAAAGTATTTAAATCATGCACAACCCCAATGACAAGCCAAGCAATTGTTTCATACTTTTGACATTTTCAAACTTTTTCAATCTTCACGCAATACATGAGCGTGAGCCATGGACATAACACTATATGTGGAATAGAATGTTGGTTGTGGAGAAGACAAAAAGGGAGAAGATAGTCTCACATCAACAAGGCGTATCAACGGGCTATGGAGATGCCCATCAATAGATATCAATGTGAGTGAGTAGGGATTGCCATGCAACGGATGCACTAGAGCTATAAGTATATGAAAGCTCAACAAAGGAAACTAAGTGGGTGTGCATCCAACTCGCTTTCTCACGAAGACCTAGGGAATTTTGAGGAAGCCCATCATTGGAATATACAAGCCAAGTTCTATAATGAAAATTTCCCACTAGTATATGAAAGTGACAAAATGAGAGACTCTCTATCATGAAGATCATGGTGCTACTTTGAAGCACAAGTGTGGCAAAAGGACAGTAACATTGTCCCTTCTCTCTTTTTCTCTCATTTTTGGGCCATTTCTCTTTTTTTATGGCCTCTTTTCTTTTCTTTTTTTTTCATCCGGAGTCTCATCCCGATTTGTGGGGGAATCATAGTCTCCATCATCCTTTCCTCACTTGGGACAATGCTCTAAAAATTAAGATCATCACACTTTTATTTTCTTACAACTCAACAATTACAACTCGATACTTAGAACAAAATATGACTCTATATGAATGCCTCCGGCGGTGTACCAGGATATGCAATGAACCAAGAGTGACATGTATAAAAGAATTATGAACGGTGGCTTTGCCACAAATACGATGTCAACTACATGATCATGCAAAGCAATATGACAATGATGGAGCGTGTCATAATAAACGGAACGGTGGAAAGTTGCATGGAAATATATCTCAGAATGGCTATTGAAATGCCATGATAGGTAGGTATGGTGGCTGTTTTGAGGAAGTTTTATGGTGGGTGTATGATACCGGCAAAAAGTGTGCGGTATTAGAGAGGCTAGCAATGGTGGAAGGAAGAAGGGTGCGTATAGTCCATGGACTCAACATTAGTCATAAAGAACTCATATACTTATTAAAAAAATCTACAAGTTATCAAAGCAAAGTATTACGCGCATGCTCCTAGGGGGGTAGATTGGTAGGAAAAGACCATCGCTCGTCCCCGACCGCCACTCATAAGGAAGACAATCAATAAATAAATCATGCTCCGACTTCATCACATAACGGTTCACCATACGTGCATGCTACGGGAATCACAAACTTTAACACAAGTATTTCTCAAATTCACAACTACTCAACTAGCATGACTCTAATATCACCATCTTCATATCTCAAAACAATTATCAAGCATCAAACTTTTCACAGTATTCAACACACTCATAAGAATTTTTACTATTCTTGAATACCAAGCATATTAGGATTATTTAAGCAATTACCATGCTATTTAAGACTCTCAAAATAATCTAAGTGAAGCATGAGAGATCAATAGTTTCTATAAAACAAATCCACCACCGTGCTCTAAAAGATATAAGTGAAGCACTAGAGCAAAACTATATAACTCAACAGATATAAGCGAAGCACATAAAGTATTCTAACAAATTCCAAATCATGTATGGCTCTCTCAAAAGGTGTGTACAGCAAGGATGATTGTGGTAAACTAAAAAGCAAAGACTCAAATCATACAAGATGCTCCAAGCAAAACACATATCATGTGGTGAATAAAAATATAGCTCCAAGTAAAGTTACCGATGGAAGTAGACGAAAGAGGGGATGCCTTCCGGGGCATCCCCAAGCTTTGGCTTCATGGTGTCCTTAGATTATCTTGGGGGTGCCATGGGCATCCCCAAGATTAGGCTCTTGCCACTTCCTTGTTCCATAATCCATCAAAATCTTTCACCCAAAACTTGAAAACTTCACAACACAAAACTCAACAGAAAATCTCGTGAGCTCCGTTAGCGAAAGAAAACAAAAGACCACTTCAAGGTACTGTAATGAACTCATTATTTATTTATATTGGTGTTAAACCTACTGTATTCCAACTTCTCTATGGTTTATAAACTATTTTACTAGCCATAGATTCATCAAAATAAGCAAACAACACATGAAAAACAGAATCTGTCAAGAACAGAACAGTCTGTAGTACTCTGTAACTAACGCAAACTTCTGGAACTCCAAAAAATCATCCAAAATAGGAAGACCTAGACAATTTGTTTATTGATCAGCAGCAATTGGAATCATTATTTTATCACGTTCTGGTGATTTTTAACAATTGTTTTCGTGAACAGAAAGTTTCTGGAAATTACAGCAAGATCAAATAACTATCATCCAAGATGATCCTATAGGTTTAACTTGGCACAAACACTAATTAAAACATAAAAACACATCTAACCAGAGGCTAGAACAAATATTTATTCCTAAACATAAGCAAAAAGCAAAAGAAAACTAAAAAAAATGGGTTGCGCTATCGTTTAACGCCCCCAGCTAGGCATAAAAGCAAGGATAGATCTAGGTATTGCCATCTTTGGTAGGCAATCCATAAGTGGCTCTCATGATAGATTCATATGGAAATTTTATTTTATTCCTAGGGAAGTGTTACATGCCTTTCTTTAATGGAAATTGGAATCTAATATTCCCTTCCTTCATATCAATAATTGCATCAACCGTTCTAAGGAAAGGTCTACCAAGAATAATAGGACATGAAGGATTGCAATCTATATCAAGAACGATAAAATCTACGGGCACATAATTCCTATTTGCAACAATAAGAACATCATTAATTCTTTCTATAGGTTTCTTAATAGTGGAATCCGCAAGGTGCAAGTTTGGAGAGCAATCATCAAAATCACGGAAATCTAGCAAATCGCACAAAGTTTTGGGAATAATGGAAACACTAGCACCCAAATCACATAAAGCATAGAACTTATGATCCTTAATCTTAATTTTAATAGTAGGTTCCCACTCATCATAAAGTTTTCTAGGGATAGAAACTTCCAACTCAAGTTTTTCTTCATAAGATTGCATCAAGGCATCAACGATATGTTTGGTAAAAGCTTTATTTTGACTATAAGCATGAGGAGAATTTAGCACGGATTGCAACAAGGAAATACAATCTACCAAAGAGCAATTTTCATAATTAAATTCCTTGAAATCCAAAATAGTGGGTTTAACATCTAGGGTTTTGATTTCTTCAATCCCACTTTTATCAATTTTAGCATCAAGATCTAAAAACTCTGAATTTTTGGAACGCCTTCTAGGTAAAGGTGGATCATATTCAGTCTCATCATTATCAAGATTCATATTGCAAAACAAAGATTTAACAGGAGACACATCAATAACTTTTAGATCTTCATCTTTATTTTCATAGAAATTTGAAGAACACGCTTTCACAAAGCAATCTTTCTTAGCATGCATCCTAGCGGTTCTTTCTTTGCACTCATCAATGGAAATTCTCATGACTTTGAGAGACTCATTGATATCATGCTTAGGAGGAATAGATCTAAGTTTTAAAGAATCAACATCAAGAGAAATTCTATCAACGTTCCTAGCCAATTCATCAACTTTAAGCAATTTCTCTTCAAGCAAAGCATTGAAATTCTTTTGTGAATTCATAAACTCTTTAACACTAGTCTGAAATTCAGAGGGCATCTTTTTAAAATTTCCATAAGAGTTGTTGTAGGATATACCATAATTATTAGAGGAATTGCTAGGATAAGGCCTAGAATTAAAGTTTCCTCTATACGCGTTGTTACCAAAATTATTCCTACCAACAAAATTCACATCCATAGATTCATTATTATTCTCAATCAAAGTAGACAAAGGCATATAATTGGGATCAGAAGAAACACTCTTAGTAGCAAATAATTTCATAAGTTCATCCATCTTTCCACTCAAAACATTAATTTCTTCTATCGCATGCACTTTTTTATTAGTAGATCTTTCAGTGTGCCATTGAGAATAATTAACCATAATATTATCTAGGAGTTTAGTAGCTTCTCCTAAAGTGATTTCCATAAAAGTGCCTCCCGCGGCCGAATCTAAAAGATTTCTAGAAGCAAAATTCAATCCGGCATAAATTTTTTTTATAATCATCCACAAATTCAAACCATGAGTAGGGCAATTACGTATCATTAATTTCATCCTCTCCCAAGCTTGTGCAACATGTTCATGATCAAGTTGCTTAAAATTCATAATATCGTTTCTAAGAGAGATGATGTTAGCGGGAGGAAAATACTTAGAGATAAAAGCATCTTTGCACTTGTTCCAAGAATCAATACTATTTTTAGGCAAAGACGAAAACCAAGCTTTAGCACGATCTCTAAGCGAAAAAGGAAATACCTTCAATTTAACAATATCATTGTCCACATCTTTCTTCTTTTGCATATCACACAAATCAACGAAGCTATTTAGATGAGTAGCGGCATCTTCACTAGGAAGGCCGGAGAATTGATCTTTCATGACAAGATTCAACAAAGCAGCATTGATTTCACAAGATTCAGTATCGGTAGGAGGAGCAATCGGAGTGCTAAGGAAATCATTATTGTTGGTATTGGTAAAGTCACATAATTTGGTATTATCCTGAGCCATCGTGACAAACAAGCAATCCAACACACGAGCAAACAAAAAGAAAGCGAAAAAGGGGCAAACGGAAAAGAAAGGGTGAATAAAACGGCAAGGGTGAAGTGGGGGAGAGGAAAACGAGAGGCAAATGGCAAATAATGTAATGCGGGAGATAAGGGTTTGTGATGGGTACTTGGTATGTTGACTTTTGCGTAGACCTCCCAGCAACGGCGCCAGAAAGCCTTCTTGCTACCTCTTGAGCACTGCGTTGGTTTCCCCTTGAAGAGGAAAGGGTGATGCGGCAAAGTAGCGTAAGTATTTCCCTCAGTTTTTGCGAACCAAGGTATCAATCCAGTAGGAGGCTACGCGCGATTCCCTCGCACCTACACAAAACAAATAAATCCTCGCAACCAACGCGATAAGGGGTTGTCAATCCCTTCACGGTCACTTACGAGAGTGAGAACTGATAGATATGATAGGATAATATTTTTAATATTTTTGTGATAAAGATGCAAAGTAAAATAAAAGCAAAGTAAAAAATCAAAGAAAATAACTAACTATTGGAAGATTAATATGATGAAGATAGACCCGGGGGCCATAGATTTCACTAGTGGCTTCTCTCAAGAGCATAAGTATTTTACGGTGGGTGAACGAATTACTGTTGATCAATTGACAGAATTGAGCATAGTTATGAGAATATCTAGGTATGATCATGTATATAGGCATCACGTCCGAGACAAGTAGACCGGCTCCTGTCTGCATCTACTACTATTACTCCACTCATCGACCGCTATCCAGCATGCATCTAGAGTATGAAGTTCATGAAAACAGAGTAACGCCTTAAGCAAGATGACATGATGTAGAAGGATAAATTCATGCAATATGATAAAAACCCCATCTTCTTATCCTCGATGGCAACAATACAATATGTGCCTTGCTGGCCCTACTGTCACTGGGAAAGGACACCGCAAGATTGAACCCAAAGCTAAGCACTTCTCCCATTGCAAGAAAGATCAATCTAGTAGGCCAAACCAAACTGATAATTCGAAGAGACTTACAAAGATAACCAATCATACATAAAAGAATTCAGAGAAGATTCAAATATTGTTCATAGATAATCTTGATCATAAACCCACAATTCATCGGTCTCAACAAACACACCGCAAAAAGAAGATTACATCGAATAGATCTCCACGAGAGAGGGGGAGAACATTGTATTGAGATCCAAAAAGAGAGAAGAAGCCATCTAGCTACTAACTATGGACCCGAAGGTCTGAAGTAAACTACTCACACTTCATCGGAGAGGCTATGGTGTTGATGTAGAAGCCCTCCGTGATGGATGCCCCCTCCGGCGGAGCTCCGGAACAGGCCCCAAGATGGGATCTCGTGGGTACAGAAGGTTGCGGTGGTGGAATTAGGTTTTTGGCTCTGTATTTGATCGTTTGGGGGTACGTAGGTATATATAGGAGGAAGGAGTACGTCGGTGGAGCAACAGGGAGGCCCACGAGGGTGGAGACACGCGCTGGGGGGGTAGGCGCGCCCCCCTACCTTGTGGCCTCCTCTTTTGTTTCTTGACATAGGGTCCAAGTCTCCTGGATCATATTCTTCCTAAAAATCACGTTCCCGAAGGTTTCATTCCGTTTGGACTCCGTTTGATATTCCTTTTCTGTGAAACTCTGAAATAGGCAAAAAACAACAGTTCTGCGCTGGGCCTCCGGTTAATAGGTTAGTCCCAAAAATAATATAAAAGTGAATAATAAAGCCCATTAATGTCCAAAACAGTAGATAATATAGCATGGAGCAATCAAAAATTATAGATACGTTGGAGACGTATCAGGAAACAATACTTATAGGCGGAAGGTAGTGCGACGGTCATCGGAATTCAATGCATAATTAAGCAGGCATGGCTTAGCGCGCCAGCTTGCCGTGGAAAACTAGAGAAACTGAAATTCTGACCATGCCGCCCCGTCCCGTCCGTGCTGGGTCGCACGACGGCATGACGGTCAAACGAGTGCACACGAATCATCTCCCTCCTTGTCAATAATGATTCCACAGATTTAAAAGGCCCGCAACAATTAAAGCGCATCTTTTTTCGCATGAGTTAGCTACCTTAATTACGGCCGACTGCATGCAGGCACTCAAAATCGCTCGCAACCAGTACGCGGAGCAGCATGCAACGAGTCGCAGCCGAGGGCATTAGTTGATGAACTTTAGCTGGGAGATAAGGCATTTGCGAACGTTTTCACTGGTAGTTTCTTCAGATTCGCATGGCATTTTCTTCAGAGCAGCTTGTCAGTTTCTTTAGAGGTAGGCATTTTTATTCAAAAAACTGCCACTTCGGATCTTGCGTCGCAACTAAAACAGCCAGGAGCACATTAGTAGGCTAGCTAGTGATCGATCAGTAACTTGTAAACACTGAGCGAACAGATATAAGGAACTGTTAATGCATCTCAATGATTCACAGATCATATACAAATATGTAGCTCCAAAAGCAAAGATCAGCCACAACTAAAACCAACTAGTACGATTCCCATACATAAGATCAACATGTTAATGCATCTCAATGATTCACAGATCATATACAAATATGTAGCTCCAAAAGCAAAGATCTAGAAAAAACATATGTTCCTCCTACTAACATGGATGCTTCTCTTGGCCAACATTCAGTACAGACTGAAACACATATTTGTTTGTGAAGTCTACAATTCCTCTTGCAAACGTAAGTGGTTTCACCAACAGCTGGAACCATGAGAATGAACCACACATGCTGGAGGAACATCCACCTGCAATATGATTTGGTCTTCTCTTGATCACACAGCGAGACTATTTTCGGAATACAAACTTTAACTTAGGCAAAATGATGCCCATTATATAATCAGACCAAAGCAGTGAAGCACCTAGTGTTGGCCAATAAATAGTATAGTACTACTTTTCTGCAGTCCATGAAGTGACTATCCAATCTTTCTGTGTCTATTTTCAAATGGCACTGCATGCAATGACTATACTATTCTCTTGTGCAGTTCAACCAAAATTGCGGTCACCTTGTGTGTTTGCCAAATAGCAATGGGCAGACATCTCTGTCTGCACAAATATCAAGCAGCTAGTAAACATATACCCCACCTTGTATTTTCGGTTTAAACATGTCTCTTCCGCTTAGCATCTGTCATGTTTTGCACTGGACAATTTGATACAGTCATGTTTTGCCCTGGACAATTTCATACTGAATTGATTTGCTTGTTCAGAGCAGAAATATAGCGCCTATTCTTCATCAGACCAAGGATATCCATGTTCGCAGTGATGGAAGAGGTGAAATCGATACAACCGAATTTGAGCATCCAATCATTGAATCATGTCCTACACCTCCAATGTAGGTCCACCCTGCCAATAAATTCACATGCAAACCACTAGTATTACTATCTAATGACAGTACAAAAAGAGTAGCAAGATAGTAGCAACCATGTACCTTCTTAATGAACAGCTCATAGTGCCACCAATTGGATATAAAGGTTTGGAAGAAAACATGCTCCTAATGTTGAACGAGTTGGACTTTTTGTGCAGTTCCACTAAAATCGAGCATCCCTGTTTGCATAGATATTGAAAGTGTGATTACTATAAAAGTGGCACTAGTTGAGGCATAGACTCACAAATATAAGCATTCCAATTTCTTAATGGGAAAAGGTAGCAAGACTGTTTCTAACCACCTGTTTAAAGGAATAAATAAGGCAACAGAGGCTGATGTCAGAAAGGCATATAGTTCTTTCTGAAAGAATGATCGATTCCTAACCTTTCCTCTTATTTTAAGCATATTTTGTGCAGTTCAACTAAAATAAAATGCCATCACCGCCTTGACAATTCAGTGACACTGTACAAAAGGAAATGACTTAACATTACATCATGATGTCAGGTATGTAGTCGACGGGCATTAGAGACAAACTTACAGACCTCCTCTGATAACATAATAAACATTAATTTTAACAAAGGTGTGACTAGCTTTACCGGGATAATTTGAGTGAACTCTACACCCTCTGTTCCTTAATATAAGACGTTTTCACGGTTCAGTTTAAAGTACCCAAACGTCTACTAGTATTTAGAAAAATACGTAGTAGTTTTCTTGAGCACATATCTGGGAAAGCTTGCCACACTTTATTTATGTCCATACGCTAATGCAACACCATTCAAAATTTCGAATACTACAAATATACACTAATCCAGTGGCTAGTGCAATGGTAGAGTAGTTATTTTATTACAGGGTACAGTACAATGGTTTTACTGAACAGATTTCAATAAACTCTGGCACTGGAAGATTTCTATAATAATTAACAATACAAAATGTAAAGGTAACACGTTTCAGCATTGGTATACTAGTTGTGCATGAGCATTAAAGCAAATACAAAAGTCTGAAGGTAACTAGCATTATTAACTAATGACAGTATAAAAAAATTGCAAACCATGTACCTCCAAGGTAAATATCATTTCGAACTCGGGGGGGGGGGGACTTAAAAACTGCTATCCCAATCTTGATAATCGATCAAACATAAAAACTTGATCGAACGAATCAAGAGAACAGCCGGAGGAGGAGGTGCCCACTCTTTGACCTTTCCTCTTGTCTTCATAATTTTTTGTGCAGTTTAACCAAAATAAAATGACATCAGCGCCTTGGCATTTTGGTGACACTGTATAAAAAAATTAACTTATCTCATGAAAGTGAGGTATGTAATCTATAAGCATTAACAGTGCAAAAATCTGAAGGTAGTAACAAGTTTCATTGTTGGTATACTGGTTGTGCAACAGCATTAGAATGCCTTAGCTGAAAAATCTTTAATACATCCACAATCAACAGCTAACCCTGAAATAATCCAGTGACATTAAATGGCATTGCTTAAATTTATCGGTGTCATTAGACTGAGTGTGGCATTAGTTAAATGTGGCATCACTTTAGCAGTAGCATTGCTTGACTTGACTGCTGGCGTTATACTAACAGCAAAAAAGTGACACTAAGAGCATGGGAGGCCCATTTGGACAGTGGGCGCACCACTACGATGTACCTCCACGGACGCATAGAGTGGTGAGGGAGGTATGGTTGCCCATAGCAACAAATATCCAGGCAGCATATGTGGATTACGTCCCATTTTTGTTATGTTTAGCCACCTTTTTCCTATGTGAGGACAACAAACCGATCGACCTGGTCATTCTCTATTGCGTTGTCATGCCTTTCTACCCTTCTTCAACCAAGAGACACGAGACTCGTTCCTTAGCTACTGATTTTCCCCTTTTCAACCTAGATGCGGGTTCGATGCCTACTCTCTTGGACAGTACAGTCTCCCTTCCTTTCCTTATTCAACCCAGACATGGATTAGTCTGCATGAAGTAGCGTTTCCTTTAATAGTGCAAATTAAGGTTTTCGTCTGCGTGACCAGCAGAGCAGAGGATAGCAAATTGGGAAGATGGTGGAGTGGAAAAAGATCCACATGCAGCGACATGGCAGATGGGGCAATAGAACAAGGGTATGGTTCGAAAAGAGGTAGCATACCTGAGGGTCGGCGGGAAGTGGCTTCGCTCATCGTCGTCATCCTCCGCATGCACTACGGCAGCGAGCTTGGAGACGGAGGCCATCCCGCGCGGGCGCTAGGTCTGAGAGGACGGCCTTGTCGTCAGTGCGTGACCTCGCTCGCCGACGACGAGTGCGTCAACGCAGAACGTCCTTTTCTTCCCCGGTGGATCTGTGACCACCAGTGAGGAGGGAGAGAGAGGCCATCTTTTTTAGATCTGGAGAGAGGGTGATAGTGTGAGAAGCAAGTGGGTAGCCCTTAGCAAGAAAGCTCTGAAGCTCCAGCCTATATACGTTTTTATACTACTAGTACTAGAGGTAGACTAGTGGTAGAGTAGTTTATATTTTCTCTGCAAACAGTACCAGTTAGTCGTGCTTCAAAACTGAACGGCGCGCCATTAAAAAAATAAAGTCGATAAATAATGTGGCACCTCGGGCCAACGCGGCCAGATCGCATTTTGCACGAGAAATTACACACCATGTTTCGTTGACATGTGGTCCCGTTGAGGGAGTCCTGGACTAAGGGGTCCTTGGGCATCCGGCCTGTTGTCTACTGGGCCGGACTGATGGGCTGTGAAGACATGAAGGCCGAAGACTATACCCGTGTCTGAATTGGACTCTACCCTGCGTGGAAGGCAAGCTAGGCGACTGATTATGAAGATTCCCTCTTATGTAACCGACTCCATGTAACCCTAGATCTCTCCAGTGCCTATATAAACCGGAAAGAATAGTCCGGATAGGGAGATACTCACTACCATATACTCATAGGCTAGACTTCTAGGGTTTAGCCATTACGATCTCGTGGTAGATCAACTCTTGTAACACTCATATTCATCAAGATCAATCAAGCAGGAAGTAGGGTATTACCTCCATAGAGAGGGCCCGAACCTGGGTAAACATCGTGTCCCCCGTCTCCTCTTACCATCGATCCTAGACGCACAGTTCGGGACCCCCTACCCGAGATCTGCCGGTTTTGACACCGACATTGGTGCTTTCATTGAGAGTTCCACTATGCCGTCGACGAAAGGTTTGATGGCCCCTTCAATCGTCAGTAATGACGTGGTCCAGGGAGAAACCTTCCTCCCCGGACAGATCTTTGTATTCGGCGGCTTCGTACTTCGGGCCAACTCGCTCGGCCATCTGGAGCAGATCGATAGTTGTGCCCCTGGCCATCAGGTTAGATTCGAAAGCCTGAACTACGTCGCGGACATCCGTGGAGATTTGATCTTCGACGGATTCGAGACCGCGGCAACCGATCCCCTTCGCCCCGCTGACATGGCTTAAACCTGTCATCGGGCCGCATCCAGGAGATAGCTCCTGTAACAACTCTGGCCTTAGACCCGGAGCGGATCAAGTCGTCTGAAGATGGGAAACTCAACCCCATCATGGGGGCTACCGATTCGGCGGTGTTGGAGCCGCATGCAGATTCCACTTCGATACTTGCATCAACGGAACCCCGGACTCGTCTTCGGTATCGAGTTCCGAACGCTGCGAGCCCGCGGATACCGAACTCGGTCGGCTATCGATCTTCAAGTTCAGCGCCGCAGATATCTTCCAACACTCGCCCATGGGCGACCTACTAAACTCACTAAAAAACCTATCCCTAGCAGATGGCTCGTCACCGAACTATGTTCGGTTCGACCTTACGGCGAATGATGGAGAATTTTTCTTCCCACCTGCCACCCACTTCATAGCCACCGTCGAAGACCCAACCAACACGCCTAAACCCTGCTCCGAAGACATCGACGGTCTGGACGACAATGAGGGGCAAGGCCATAGCTTGCTCTCCGCTAGACGCGGGACGACCACTTCCTGGTATGACGTGTGTATGGTAGACACACCCAACGACGATCTCGACGATGACAAGGAGGATCCCAGTTGAGGATAAACCTCCTGGTACACAATCCGAACAACGGCGCCCCCCACGCCGCTCTCAGTCATGTCACTTAAGAGGAAACAATACTAGCACCGGAGGTGATAGTACTCCGGACAACGAAGACCCTGTTGAGACAGGATCCGAACAAGAGGACCAGGAAAGCGGACAAGATAGCCCTGATGAACAGGCCACATACGGAGTCTCGGAGGATAGCAATTACCTTCCACTCTCCGAGGATGAGTAGAGCCTCGGCAACGAGGAATTCATCGTGCCTGAGGAACCTCTAGAACAGGAGCGCTTTAAATGCCGGCGCATAGCCATTGCAAGGAGCCTAAGGAGGAAGCAGCTGCAGCTTCAAGTGAGCCAAGATTTGCTCAATGATAGATGGACCGAGGTCCTGGCCGCCGAAGAATACGGCCTTAGTGGTCCAGACAAAAGCCACCACAACTATAGGTGGGTCCCTCAATACGATGGCAAGGCGTCAGAGCCCACACCACCATCGAATAAGCCGGTAGGCCGACCACAGTTCGGTCTGGACAAAGCAGCAGCCCAAGCAGAGCACCATACTGATAACCCACAAGTATAGGGGATCAATTGTAGCCTCTTTCGATAAGTAAGAGTGTCCAACCCAAGGAGGAGCTAAAGGTAGAACAAATATTCCCTCAAGTTCTATCGACCACCGATACAACTCTACGCACGCTTGACGTTCGCTTTACCTAGAACAAGTATGAAACTATAAAGTACTTTGTAGGTGTTTTTGGATAGGTTTGCAAGAAAATAAAGACAGCGTAAATAAAAAGCTAGGGGCTGTTTAGATAAAGACACAACTAAATTAGTTTTAGTAAAGAGCTTGTTGTCACGAGAAAATTATTTGTCCCTAGGCAATCGATAACTAGACCGGTAATCATTATTGCAATTTTATTTGAGGGAGCGGCATAAGCTAACATACTTTCTCTACTTGGATCATATGCACTTATGATTGGAACTCTAGCAAGCATCTGCAACTACTAAAGATCATTAAGGTAAAACCCAACCATAGCATTAAAGTATCAAGTCCTCTTTATCCCATACGCAAACAACCTACTTACTCGGGTCTGTGCTTCTGTCACTCATGCCACCCACCATAAGCAAATCATGAACATATTGCAAACCCTACAGCGGGAATCCCTCACGCTTGCGCGACATGGAGAGCACCATAGGACAGCACCAATAATAAAACATGCAACTCAAGCCAATCTTGATCATCAAATAACCCATAGGACAAAACGGATCTACTCAAACATCATAGGATAGCCATACATCATTGGGAAATAATATATAGCGTTGAGCACCATGTTTAAGTAGAGATTACAGCGGGTAAGAGAGAGGTTACACCGCTGCATAGAGGGGGGAAGAGTTGGTGATGATGGCGGTGAAGTTGTTGGTGAAGATTGCGGTGATGATGATGGCCACGACGGCGTTCCGGCGCCACCGGAAGAGAAGGGGAGAGGGGGCCCCTTCTTCTTCTTCTTCCTTGACCTCCTCCCTATATGGGAGAAGGGTTTCCCCTCTGGTCCTTGTCCTCCATGGCGTGGGAGGGGCGAGAGCCCCTCCGAGATTGGATCTGTCTCTCTGTCTCTCTCTGTTTGTGCGCTCTCCTATTCTGCCCTGGCACCGTTTCTTTTATATCCGGAGATCCGTAACTCCGATTGGACTGAAACCTTCGCCGTGATTTTTTACCAAAAAATAGCTTTCTTGCGGCCGAAGAAGGGCATCAACCGCCTTACGGGTGGACCACAAGGGTCAGGGGCGCGCCCCCTACCTCGTGCCCACCTCGGACACCGTTTCGCGTTGATCTTTCTCCCAGATTTTCCAAATATTCCAAAAATAAGCTCCATCCGTTTTTATCCCATTTGGACTCCGTTTGATATGGATATTCTGTGAAACCAAAAACATGCAACAAACAGGAACTGGCACTGGGCACTGGATCAATATGTTAGTCCCAAAAATAGTATAAAAAGTTGCCAAAAAGTATATGAAAGTTGAATAATATTGGCATGGAACAATCAAAAATTATAGATACGACGGAGACGTATCAACATCCCCAAGCTTAATTCCTGCTCGCCCTCGAGTAGGTAAATGATAAAAAAGATAATTTTTGATGTGGAATGCTACCTAGCATAATCTTGATCATATGTCTAATCATGGCATGAATATTAAGACACGAGTGATTCAAAGCAATAGTCTATCCCTTGACATAAAAACAATAATACTTCAAGCATACCAACCATGCAATTATGTCTTATTGAAATAACATAGCCAAAGAAAGCTCATCCCTACAAAATCATATAGTCTGGCTATGCTCCATCTTCACCACACAAAATATTCACATCATGCACAACCCCGATGACAAGCCAAGCAATTGTTTCATACTTTTGACGTTTCTCAAATCTTTTCAACTTTCACGCAATACATGAGCGTGAGCCATGGACATGGCACTATAGGTGGAATAGAATATGATGATGGGGGTTATGTGGAGAAGACAAAAAGGAGAAAGTCTCACATCGACGCGGCTAATCAACGGGCTATGGAGATGCCCATCAATTGATGTCAATGTGAGGAGTAGGGATTGCCATGCAACGGATGCACTAGAGCTATAAGTGTATGAAAGCTCAAACTGAAACTAAGTGGGTGTGCATCCAACTTGCTTGCTCATGAAGACCTAGGGCATTTGAGGAAGCCCATCGTTGGAATATACAAGCCAAGTTCTATAATGAAAATTCCCACTAGTATATAAAAGTGATAACTCAAGAGACTCTCTATATGAAGAACATGGTGCTACTTTGAAGCACAAGTGTGGTAAAAGGATAGTAACATTGCCCCTTCTCTCTTTTTCTCTCATTTTTTGTTTCTTTTTTTCTCCTTTTTTGGGCCTTCTCTTTTTTGGCCTTTCTCTCTTTTTTATTTTTTTATTTTTTCGTCCGGAGTCTCATCCCGACGTGTGGGGGAATCATAGTCTCCATCATCCTTTTCTCACTGGGGCAATGCTCTAATAATGATGATCATCACACTTTTATTTACTTACAACTCAATATTACAACTCGATATCTAGAACAAAGATATGACTCTATATGAATGCCTCCGGCGGTGTACCGGGATGTGCAATGATCTAGCGTAGCAATGACATCAAAAAACGGACAAGCCATGAAAACATCATGCTAGCTATCTTACGATCATGCAAAGCAATATGACAATAAATGCTCAAGTCATGTATATGATGATGATGGAAGTTGCATGGCAATATATCTCGGAATGGCTATGGAAATACCATAATAGGTAGGTATGGTGGCTGTTTTGAGGAAGATATAAGGAGGTTTATGTGTGATAGAGCGTATCGTATCACGGGGTTTGCATGCACCGGCGAAGTTTACACCAACTCTCGATGTGAGAAAGGGCAATGCACAGTACCGAAGAGGCTAGCAATGATGGAAGGGTGAGAGTGCGTATAATCCATGGACTCAACATTAGTCATAAAGAACTCACATACTTATTGCAAAACTCTATTAGCTATCAAAACAAAGTACTACACGCCTGCTCCTAGGGGGATAGATTGGTAGGAAAATACCATCGCTCGTCCCCGACCGCCACTCATAAGGAAGACAATCAATAAACACCTCATGCTCCAACTTCGTTACATAACGGTTCACCATACGTGCATGCTACGAGACTTGCAAACCTCAACACCAGTATTTCTTAATTTCACAATTACTCAACTAGCACGACTCTAATATCACCACCTTTATATTTCAAAACTATTGCAAGGAATCAAACATATCATATTCAGTGATCTACAAGTTTTATGTAGGGTTTTATGACTAACCATGTGAATGACCAGTTTTTGTCATCTCTCTAAATAGATATAAGTGAAGCACGAGAGTTTAATTCTTTCTACAAAATATATGCCCACGCTCTAACAAATAAAAGTGAATCAAAAGAGCATTCTGCAAATGGCAGTTGTCTATGTAAAGAGAAACAGCCAGTCCAAACTTCAAAAGATATAAGTGAAGCACATGAAGCATCCTATAAAGCCAAACTCAAAAGATATAAGTGAAGTGCAAAGAGCATTCTATAAATCAACCAAGGACCATCTGGTACCAGCATGGTGCATAAAAGAAAAGTGAAAACTAAATGCAAAAGACGCTCCAAGATTTGCACATATCACATGAATGAAACGAATCCGAAAACATACTGATATTTGTTGAAGAAAGAGGGGATGCCTTCTGGGGCATCCCTAAGCTTAGACGCTTGAGTCTCCTTGAATATTTACTTGGGGTGCCTCGGGCATCCCCAAGCTTGAGCTCTTGCCTCTCTTCCTTCTTCTCACATCGAAACCTTCTCGATCATCGAACACTTCATCCACACAAAACTTCAACAGAAAACTCGGTAAGATCCGTTAGTATAATAAAGCAAATCACCACTCTAAGTACTGTTGCAAACCAATTCATATTTTATTTTTGCATTGTTTCTACTGTAATATAAATTTTTCATGGCTTAATCCACTGATATAAATTGATAGTTTCATCAAAACAAGCAAACTATGCATCAAAAATAGAATCTGTCTAAAACAGAACAGTCTGTAATAATCTGAACATTAACCATACTTCTGATACTTGAAAAATTCCGACAAAATTAGGAAATATAAAACCTTTGTATAGAAAGACAGTGCAAAAAGAATCAGAACCATTTGACGTTCCAGTAAGAAATTAAAATTCACGCACTACCGCCAAAGTTTCTGTCCTGCACCGCACAAACCAACAAGCATTGTAAACATCCTAAAGGCAAACCTTGGCACATTATTTTTATAATACAATGGAATTGTACAAGGGGATAATTATTTTTATTGAAAAGTTTCTGTAATTAAGATTCACAAAGTTTCCGTGAGCATGAACAAAGTTCAAGGAGCTCTCCCACTTCAACAATGCTTGTCTCTCTCACTTTCACTTTCCTTTTTGAAAAGTTTTGGGTTCCCCTCTTTATTTTTTTGTTTTTAAACTTTATAAAAGCACTCAACAGAAATAAATGACTCTCTAAAACTTCCGGGTTGTCTCCCTAGCACCGCTTTCTTTAAAGCCATTAAGCTAGGCATATAGTGCTCAAGTAATGGATCCACCCGGATCCCAAGGTATATCAAAGCCAATTTTAATTAGCAATGATTTGTAATTTAGTAGTGAGCACAAAGTAACATATATCAAGCAATGACGAAGTCTAACTCTCTTCCTATGCATCGGCATGTCATAAAAGAACAATTCATGCACACATAGTAAAGGTTAATGCATAGTATAAGCAGTTTCTTGCAATTTTATCGTGTGGGAAACATAGAGAGGTGGAGATATAGTTCCTCTCTCATAATAATTGCAAGTAGGAGCAGCAAGCACATGCATATTATATCTATCAAAATCATCATGTGCAACGGTAAAAGGCAACCCATCAATATAATCCTTAATAAGGGCAAACTTCTCCGATATAGTATATTCGGGAGAATTCAAAAAGATAATAGGACTATCATGCGTGGGTGCAATAGCAACAATTTCATGTTTAACATAAGGAACTACAGCAAGTTCATCTCCATAATCACAATTCATATTGGCATCTTGGCCACAAGCATAGCAAGCATCATCAAAAAGGGATATCTCAAGAGAATCAACGGGATCATAACAATCATCATAGCAATTATCCTTCGGTAAGCACGAAGGGGAATTAAACAATGTATGAGTTGAAGAGTTACTCTCATTAGAAGGTGGGCACGGGTGATCAATCCGCTCATCCCCCTTTTGTTCTTCGCTCTCCTCCTCATCTTTTTCATCCAATGAGCTCACAGTTTCATCAACTTCTTCTTCCATAGATTCTTGCAAAATATTAGTCTCTTCTTGGACAGCGGAGACTTTCACAATAAGTGCATTAATATAGGAATTATATTCATAATTATCATAGCAATATTTTAGGATAGCTAAATTTTCAGGCCTATAAACATCATCATCAAAAGCTTCATACTTTTCAAACAAAGATTCAATTTCATAAGCACCCTTAAAAGCAACAAATTCTTCTATTTGTTCCACATCATAGTAACCATATATACCATTAGCATAAAAAGCTAAGGTTTTATTATCATTAAATTTGCATGAAAAGGGGAGGTGTGGAGCCTTCATCCTATAGCAACAAGTATAATCATAACTCAAGCACACTTGCCGAGCATACCACTTCAATATATAAATTTAATCCCATAATAGTTTCCCTTTTTGTGTCAAGCGATAATCCCTAAAGTATTCACGTTGATCCAACGTTACTCCCATTACCAAATTGAATGAGGTTTTCTCAGGATTATCAAAGCGGTACATAATATTTTTCACATATTGAGCATCGAGGGTTTTAGGAGGTTCACCATCTCCATGAGTAGCAAGTACACCTAATTTCTTTGGTATTTCGTGTTCCATATACATAACTAAAGATAAAGAGCAACTAAGAACAGCAAATAAAAATTACTTAGTGATCAACCAAACAAGCACACACGAGAATATTCACCCCACGCTATGGCTCCCCGGCAACGGCGCTAGAAAAAGGTCTTGATAACCCACAAGTATAGGGGATCAATTGTAGCCTCTTTCGATAAGTAAGAGTGTCGAACTCAAGGAGGAGCTAAAGGTAGAACAAATATTCCCTCAAGTTCTACCGACCACCGATACAACTCTACGCACGCTTGACGTTCGCTTTACCTAGAACAAGTATGAAACTAGAAGTACTTTGTAGGTGTTTTTGGATAGGTTTGCAAGAAAATAAAGAGAGCATAAATAAAAAACTAGGGGCTGTTTAGATAAAGACACGACTAAATTAGTTTTAGTAAAGAGCTTGTTGTCACGAGAAAGTTATTTGTCCCTAGGCAATCGATAACTAGACCGGTAATCATTATTGCAATTTTATTTGAGGGAGAGGCATAAGCTAACATACTTTCTCTACTTGGATCATATGCACTTATGATTGGAACTCTAGCAAGCATCTGCAACTACTAAAGATCATTAAGGTAAAACCCAACCATAGCATTAAAGTATCAAGTCCTCTTTATCCCATACGCAAACAACCTACTTACTCGGGTCTATGCTTCTGTCACTCACGCCACCCACCATAAGCAAATCATGAACATATTGCAAACCATACAGCGGGAATCCCTCACGCTTGCGCGACACGGAGAGCACCATAGGACAGCACCAATAATAAAACATGCAACTCAAACCAATCTTGATCATCAAATAACCCATAGGACAAAACGGATCTACTCAAACATCATAGGATAGCCATACATCATTGGGAAATAATATATAGCGTTGAGCACCATGTTTAAGTAGAGATTACAGCGGGTAAGAGAGAGGTTACACCGCTGCATAGAGGGGGGGAAGAGTTGGTGATGATGGCGGTCAAGTTGCTGGTGAAGACTGTGGTGATGATGATGGCCACGGCGGCGTTCCGGCGCCACCGGAAGAGAAGGGGAGAGGGGGACCCTTCGTCTTCTTCTTCCTTGACCTCCTCCCTAGATGGGAGAAGGGTTTCCCCTCTAGTCCTTGGCCTCCATGGCGTGGGAGGGGCGAGAGCCCCTCCAAGATTGGATCTGTCTCTCTGTCTCTCTCTCTTTCTGCGCTCTCCTATTCTGCCCTGGCACCGTTTCTTTTATATCCGGAGATCCGTAACTCCGATTGGACTGAAACCTTCGCCGTGATTTTTTACCAAAAATTAGCTTTCTTGCGGCCGAAGAAGGGTATCAACCGCCTTATGGGTGGACCACGAGGGTCAGGGGCGCGCCCCCCTACCTCATGCCCACCTCGGACACCGTTTCGCGTTGATCTTTCTCCCAGATTTTCCAAATATTCCAAAAAAAAGCTCCGTCCGTTTTTATCCCGTTTGGACTCCGTTTGATATGGATATTCTATGAAACCAAAAATATGCAACAAACAGGAACTGGCACTGGGCACTGGATCAATATGTTAGTCCCAAAAATAGTATAAAAAGTTGCCAAAAAGTATATGAAAGTTGAATAATATTGGCATGGAACAATAAAAAATTATAGATACGACGGAGACGTATCACATACCGAATCATCCGGCCGTCCAAGCAAGAATAAAGAAGCTCGGGGGAACACTCGCGACATCCAACAAGACCTGGAGGGTAGAACAGGACACACAAAATCGACACACGGATCGCGGAGACATGCCCCAGCCAGTAAGAACGGTTATCTATTCGGACACAACAGACCCGAGCACGCTCGGTCTGAAAACCGTAAGCGGAATCCGCCGGAGGTGCTTCACAGTGTGGCCCAACATAGAGGAGTCGCACACCCTCTTTGCTTCACCAACGAGGTAATGGAGCACGAATTTCCAGACGGGTTTAAACCCATCAACATCGAATCATACGATGGAACAACAGATCCCGCGATATGGATTGAGGATTACCTCCTCCATATCCACCTGGCTCGCGGAGACGACCTTCATGCCATTAAATACCTGCCTCTCAAGCTTAAGGGGCCAGCACGGTATTGGCTAAACAGTTTGCCAGAAATTCTATTGGCAACTAGGAGGATTTGGAAGACGCCTTTCGTGACAACTTCCAAGGAACATATGTCCGGCCACCAGATGCCGATGACTTAAGTCATATTGTCCAACAGCCCGGCGAGTCAGCCAGGGAGCTCTAGACTAGGTTCTTAGTCAAAAAGAACCAAATTGTCGACTGTCCGGACGCGGAAGCCCTTGCGGCCTTCAAACATAGCGTCCGGGATGAATGGCTAGCACGTCACCTCGGCCAGGAAGGACCTAAATCCATGACAGCCCTTACCGCTCTAATGACTCGCTTTTGTGCGGGAGAAGACAACTGGCTCGCTCGTAAAAGCAACAACGCCAGCGACCCTGGCACTTCCGAAATCCGAGACGGCAATGGCAAGCCACGACTAAACGAACACAACAGTCGCAGCAATAATGAAAGATTATGCGACACAACGGTCAACGCTGGATTTCACAATCCGAAACCCGGTCAACGGAAGAAGCCATTTAAGGCCAACCAGGATGGACCATCCGCCCTCGACAGGATATTAGACCGACCTTGTCAGATTCACGGTCACCCTGATAAGCCAGCTAATCACACCAATAGAAACTGTTGGGTCTTCAAGCAGGCAGGCAAGCTTAACATCGAGCACAAGGGGAGGAGACCATCAAGCGATAAAGACGACGGAGCAGCTCGCCAGCCGAACACCAGGGGCCAAAAACAGTTTCCCTCCGAAGTTCGACCACTCCCGGAACGGAAATAGCAGTTCGGCTTCGGCCAACCACCCACTATGCTGGCCAGATTTACACCACGTGTGCATCACTACGCGCTCAAGATACCATGGGCATCGGCGGAAGCACAATACGGACAACCCTGCAAGCATTCCCGTAACGTTTTTTATCTGTTTCCCTTACTTTTCTTTATTATAACTCAAAAACAGGTGACCAATAGGACAGCATCTACAACGGACTCTATCGGAGTTCGGATCCGTACATTCACCTAAGGGGCTACTTCTGTTAAGGACTCTCCTCCCCGAGGACGGGCGGTGCAGACGTGCGACAGGAGGTCCAAAATAGCTTTTTGTAGACCGCACTCTTTATTTTGAACCTGTACTATGCCTTTTTCCTCTGTTCCCGACCCCGAGCATGTCAAATAGCCGGGTTGTGGTTTTTCCTTTTTATATATGAATTTATCATTGGCTTATTACTCCACTTCCAGTAAACTATATCTGAACCAATCTTTCATACTCTTCCTACAATGAGTACAGCCGTAACGGCTGTGTCACCAGACGCACCTCGGCATAACCTGCCAGGGGCTCAGTATGGGAACAAATGAGTCACCAATAAAAGTCCGAACAGCTCTATAGCGTACTTTGGTGTCGCAAGTTTGGCCTTATATGCATCAGCTCTGAATCATTGTCTTTGGTCAATAGTTGGGTTGCCCGGCTCCTGTGCTTGCTACCCTACGTTCCGCTCTATCGGCTAGGGTAGTAAAGGGAGAACTACTGCGATTGTGCCCTGGCTTTGACCGGATGAGCACCTCAGTAGAGAAAGCCAAAAACTGACTGTCATGATGCGGCGAGAGCTGGTCAACCACTTGACGACTTATTCGAATCTTTAGCGATTCTCCGTGTCACGCGAAGGATCTTTTTTAGATCAAAACATGTAAAGGCCCAAAAATTATAATACGCCGCATACATACCAGGGGCTATGTCGTAGCCCCGCCATAAAACTCCTATGGCTAAGTGAAAGTGTTAACGCCCTATAGTCCGATTGCCTGGTTCCCCGCATTATCACCTCCTTTATGGACCAAGACGTTGGATAAAGAGTGATTCAATGCTTTCCCGGACACCCCCGTATTTCCTACGAGGGGGCTGAAGTCGACGACTGGAAAACTATCAGATTACATTTAAACGGCCGCACAGGAGGAGTACAAGCTTTCGAGCAAAACTTGAAAATAGATTAAACTATAAAGTTGTCTGTTACAACCCTTGTACACATCACTCGAACATTATGTTTTTCGAGCACTGACCTTCTATCAAGCGGGCGGCCTCTAGGACGTCTTCAAAATAATGCTCCGGTTCCGGACGGTCCTTGCCTTTGGGTGGACTCTTCGCCGCAACATCGATGGCCTTCATCTTCCCCCAGAATATCTTCACTCGGGCAAAGGCCATCCGTGCACCTTCAATGCACGCGGACCGCTTCACAGCGTCGATACGCGGCACCGCGTCAACAAGCCGCTGCACCAGGCCGAAGTAACTACTCGGAACAGGTTCAGTCGGCCACAACCGAACTATGACGTCCTTCATGGCAGCGCCGGATATCCTATGCAGCTCGGCCCACTGGGACATCTGCTCATTCAGCAACAGAGGGCGCTTTGACGCGCCAAATTGTGACCAGAAAAGCTTCTCCGTTGCATATCCCTCTTGCGCATGGTAAAACTGCGCCGCATCGGAAGAACTCTTCGGCAAGTCTAACAAATTGTCCGGAGAACTCCATACTTGGTTAATCTGAGCATAGTTCGGGTCACCGAACTTGGTCTGTAGCAAAAAGGGCTTGCCAGCCACAATCTCCCCAGCTTGCCGAATCTCCTCATGGGCTGCTCTAGATTCAGACTGCGCTTCTCTCGCCTCGCGTAAGGCCTTATCAAGCTCAGCCGTTTTGGCTTCATTTTCCTTCTCAAGAAGTTTACAGCGGCTAGCCGCATTCTCTAATTCATGCGCCATGGTGGGCATCTTCTCCTGGTCCTGGCGCCACATAGCTTGTTCGGCTTTCAATTCAGCCGATGCCTTTTCGGCAGCCGCATTACTAAGCCAGGCCTGGTCCTTGGCCCGGGCTAGCTCCGCCCGAAGGGCCTCTACGGCAGTGGCACCATCTGCACTCATGCACATTTCATATAAAACTCTTTTTAGAGTCAGGCTTAAATTACAAGCACATTGGTGTAAGGAATGCTCAAAATATATACCTTGCGATTCATCAAGACGCCTGTTGATCAATGCAATGTCATCCTCCGCAATGTCCAGCTTTCGTTGCAGTTCGGTCACTTCCGCATTTCGGCCAGTGGCAGGAGGGGCGGTATCCTGCATTACAAATTAAATCAAGGTTAGTACCTAGGCATATCTTTTTGATCCTCCAATTGCTTCCTTCGGAAGGCAATCCGAGTCCCAGGGGCTACTGCATACACAACAGGTGCATTCTGTCAATATCATTCAATTGGCAACATTACATCACAAACCTCAAAGCCTCTTAGAAGGCTCATAAAGGCCTCGTTCAACCCGCTCTTCGCGGACAGAACCTTTTCGACCACCGTAACCATTAAGGCACGGTGCTCTTCCGAAACGGACGCTCGTCGCAGCATGTCCGTCAGCGTCTCCGGCACTCCTAGGTCTTCGGAAACCGCCGCCGGAGCACGACACTCCTTTGAAGGAATCCGCTTACCCGCCTCCAGAATCGTCTCCGGCTGTAAACCGGATAGTTCGGGGCCGTCATTCTTGATCCCCGAACCCTGAGTGACAGAGGCGCCACCTTCGGGCAACTCCTTCCTCGTTTCCTGCGCTACTTGTCGGTTGGGAGGAGCCCTCCGGGACGACACCTCAAGATCATCCGCCCTATTGGGCGAGGAGGCCGGAGAAGGCGTGTCACTCTCCATCATCTCCGGCAGAAGGTCTCCCGAGGAGGAGGACGATTGAGAAACACCAGGTGTTAACCTGCGAGGACGTACATATGTCGGAGGATTACTTCAGTAATAAGAAAGGAATGAGGTATGGTTAAAGTACCCTGTGTCACTTACGGTCTTGCCGGAGGTTCATCCTCATCATCAAGCTCTACATCGACATCGCTTGCCCGGCCCAAGCCGCGCGACGATGGCGTTTTCCCTTTCTTGGAAGGTTTCCCCTCCTGACCTCCAGAAGCGGCCCTCTTCTTGCTATGGAAGGCCCCCTCTACACCTTTGCCCCTGGGCAAAAGGGTTTCGGTTTCCTCAAACACAGAGTCTGAATTGTCCTCAGGGCGGGCATCTCCTTTGGGATCCCCGCTCTCTCCCCCCTCTGCAGACACCTGGTACGGTGTCGGAGTTAACATCCGCGTCAGCAGGGCAGATGTGGGGTCTTCGGGAAGGGGCGCCGGACACCAGATCAACACTGCTTTCTTTATCCAGTCCTGTATAAGGATGGGTCGTTCAGTATCTTGTCAAGAGATGCTTGAATGAAAGGTGTTCGGAGATCGAATACTTACCGGAGTGTCCGGATGATTGCAGTCAAGGCCAACGTCTTCGGTGGTGTCCGGCCATTGCTCTCGCTCCCCGAAATATAATCTCCACATCCCTTCGTGCGTAGCACCGAAGAAGTGCTGAAGAGTCCGACACCCTTCTGGATTAAACTCCCACATACGAAGAGGCTGCCGCTGACATGGCAGGGTCCGGCGGACTAGCATTACTTGAACAACGTTCACAAGTTCGATGCCCTTCTCGGTAAGGCTTCGGATGCGACTTTTCAGAGTCTGCACCTCGTTGACGGATCCCCAGTCCAATCCTTTGTTGATCCATGAAGCAAGCTGAATTGGAGGGCTGGGTCGGAACACGGGCGTAGCCACCCACTTGGAGCCCCGTGGCTCGTTGACATAAAACCACCCCTGCTGCCATAGGTCGGAAGACTCAGCGAAAGATCCTTCAAACCAAACCGCGCTGGCAAGCTTACTTATCATAATGCTGCCGCACTCTGCCTGCTCCCCCTCTGTCGCCCGCGGTCTCACGTCAAAAGTCTTGAGCCACAAACCAAAGTGCAGAGGAGTCCGGAGGAAGGCCTCACACGCGACGATGAATGTCGAGATGAGAAGAATAGAGTCCGGGGCCAGATCGTGAAAATCTAGCCCATAGTAGAACATGAGCCCCTGACGAAGGGGTTAAGTGCGAACCCTAACCCATGGAGGAAGTGGGACACAAATACTACCCTCTCGCCGGATTTGGGGGTGGGAATAACCTGCCCCTCGGCAGGAAGCCGATGAAGGATTTCTGGGGTCAGATACCTCGCCACGCGGAGCTTCACAATATCCTCCTCCGTGACAGAAGAGGCCACCCACCGGCCTGAACGGCTGGACCCGGACATGATTGGGGCTGGTGGCGATTGGAACCCGAGGGCTAGAACTCGAGGTGGCTGGGGTTGAGGAAGAAGCAAACGCAGAAGAGAAAGACAAGTTTGGGTCCCTATATAAAGGCCCGGAATATCGAGCGTCCCCTCCTGGATCTCGAAACTTACCTATCCTCAAAGAGTTGTGCCCAGGGGACGATTGGGTTACCCACACCTACATTATTGAAAATCCCATAAATAAGGGGACACGATCTCTGCTTTGATAAGACATGCCAACAAAACCGCTCCCCGAGACGTGGGGCGACAGGCTAGCCAACGGTTGGAAATAATAACCGGGCAGGCGTGATACAATGTCATAAACAGTTGTCAGCAGATTGGACTCGTGGAGTATTGTATTTTCTGTGATTACATACACAGGTCCGGATATATTTACTACATCTGAAGACTATCTTGGAGTTCGGAAGAAGGGGAACCCGCCTTGCAATGCCGAAGACAATTTGCGCGCCGGACTCCTCGTCATTGAAGCCAGGTTCAGGGGCTACTGAGGGAGTCCTGGACTAAGGGGTCCTTGAGCGTCCGGCCTGTTGTCTACTGGGCTGGACTGATGGGCTGTGAAGACATGAAGGCCGAAGACTATACCCGTGTCCGGATTGGACTCTACTTGGTGTGGAAGGCAAGCTAGGCGACTGATTATGAAGATTCCCTCTTATGTAACCGACTCCATGTAACCCTAGATCTCTCCGGTGCCTATATAAACCGGAGAGAATAGTCCGGATAGGGAGATACTCACTACCATATACTCATAGGCTAGACTTCTAGGGTTTAGCCATTACGATCTCGTGGTAGATCAACTCTTGTAACACTCATATTCATCAAGATCAATCAAGCAGGAAGTAGGGTATTACCTCCATAGAGAGGGCCCGAACCTGGGTAAACATTGTGTCCCCCGTCTCCTCTTACCATCGATCCTAGACGCACAGTTCGGGACCCCCTACCCGAGATCCGCCGGTTTTGACACCGACACCCGTTCCAACATGTCAGTGAGACGACGACGAGTCCTTTTGTACAATTTCCGAAAGGACGTGTAGGCCGGGGCGCCTCTTCGTGTACCGTGGCAAACTGGCAGCCGTCCACCGACTCTTCGCCTTTCCCTCTCGATTTGGAACTATTGTCGCACGCTCTTCCTCCCTCCTCCATTTGCCTTCACCCTTCCTTCTGCCATTGTTCGATCGTCTTCTCCATGGAGGGAACAAGCCGGAAACGACCCCGTTATTCTTGCCCCGATCTGAAAGATGACGTGGTGGGGGAACTCATTGACCGGTGCGACGTCATCACCTCGGCTAGCATGGCAGGTTTGTTCAAGCCCATTCTAGACTCAACTAATAACATCATTACAAGGAACCCAAGGGTCCAGGAGCGGTTTGATCTCCCTTATCTTCTTCGCTATAAGCCTATTCGCATGGGCGCGGACGACGGAGGCCTCGCCTTGTGCAAGTTGATGCCGCTTGATAATGATATGTGTGATGTCAAGATGCCATCGCTTAAGGGTAAGTCCTGGGCTGGCGCAAATTGAGATTGGGTCGTTTATATTGGGTACAATTGCGAGTGGGAACTTGTGAATGTGTACACTTGTCAGCGGATTCCACTTCCAAAAATCTCAGAGTGCCCTGAGGTTGAGCACACAGATGATCTACGTACGTTCAAATACGATCATGGTGACTGTCGTCTACTGAAGATAGCAATTTGTCGAGTTCCCAACCGCTCTTGGAATTACAAGAACTATCAAGTTGTTGCTATCTTCGACAAGCTTGTTACCGTCCTTCGTGGTTCGACTGGATGGATATTGCTCAAAAATCAGTTTCTATACACGGATGTGTACTATGATGCAATTGAATACGAGGATCTTGTGTTTGCTGCCACCACTCGTGGCACTGTTTTTGCATGGGATCCTCGTAGTTTCGGTACGTTTGTCTTCCACCTTAATTATAATTGTTTCATCCACATGCATGCGGGTTAGCAAGTTTCCCTTTACTAATTAACCTTCTTCTTGTGTTTCCAAGGTCCTGTGAACATTCCACCACCTATACTTAAAAAAAATTATAAGCAAGGGGGAGATGACAATGGTGATGATCACGAGCATGAGGAGGAGCAGAACTTATACTCAGTGGTGCCTGGCAACTAATTCTGATGGATCACCTCTTCTTGTCTATATACAGTGCACTCAGACTGTTACTACTGAGGAAGCAGATGTTGTCTCCCATGGTCGCCCTCTCCTGACCTATTCCAACACCCGTTGCATGGTATTCAGGACGGATACTAGTGTGCTAGCGCCAACACCTTCTCCCTGGTTCATTATTGATAGTCTTGGAGCAAACCCGCTCTTCCTTGGACCAAACTATCTAATGTTGGTGAAAGGCGATCCAGCTGCTGTTGACACAACATTACTACCATTTATGAGAAGCAACTGTATCTATACCTCGGACATTTCGGTGCTTCCCTACCCTGGTCCTGATATATGCCGCTTTAGCCTGGATGATCAGTCCTGCATTGCTCTCGATATTGACAATAGATGGCCCTTCCCAGAGCACCTATGGTTCAAACCAAGCGTTTCCAACGCCGAGGATTGGTTGAGTTGAAGTTCATTTCATTGCTTGTTATTTGTTGTGTGATGAAAACTTTAGTATTTGCTAGAATGTTTTGTTGGAAATAATCTATAATCCAACATGTATCCTCGTTGTCGTTGTGTGTTGATGACTTATTGTATTTAATGAATGGTACATTTCAGTTGCAAATGCATGTCATAGACTCAATTTATGAATGGTTTTCGAGTCACTTCTTGGAGTGTGAGTATAGCGAGCATCCGGTTAGTATATGAAGTTGCCACATCACATAGAGCCAACCTAATATTGGAGTATGCTAGCCCTCCACCGGCGCGCCGCTTCAAATGGCGGAGGAAGTGAGAGGTCGCGTCACCTTGTGTCCAGATCTGAGATGCCACGTGTACCAGATGAATGACTCCAAGTTCGACCACCGTGATGCTAGGTGCGAGCCAAGGAACACTGTTGGAGAGACCCCCCTCATAATTTTCCTACATTGATCGTTTGATTCATAGGATAGAATGATATAGGATTTTTTCCCTATGTAATCATGTTTTAATTGGCAATCTAGCATCCACTCCAACTTTTGTTTCACTTCCTTTGTTCCTACGAAGAGAGTACTTGCTCTAAATGATGTGCCACTGCAAGAGCCGCCTATATTAATTAACCATGCTCTAAAAAGGTGGACCAGCTTTGGCTATAGTAGTACTGTACTAGGTTAGTAGGTGACCTTGCGCTTGGCTCTTCTCGTCTTCTGGAAGTCAAACAATAATGATGGTACTACAGTAGTACTTCTGGCAATCTGACACCAAATGAACTGCTGCACGTCCACCGCTTGTAAGAAAAAGTTTCTCCTCGTGCTGCGAGCCACCGCGCACGCGTTGGCGAGGGAGAAGGCGTAGTAATCAAGCTTCTCGTCGTCGTTCTGCATGTTTTAATTGGCGAGGGTGGCATGGGCCAGAACAAGCATTCACGTCCAGGAGTAGGGCACACGCCACCAGCACGACTTCCATCTGACACCATATTTCTTGGAGTCCATGCTACAGCAATCTCTTCAACCTCGCGGTTTCTCTAACTCAGCCATCGCGCGGCGGGCGAGGTGGGGGTTTGCCGATAGTCGGTTTCCTCAACTGCGGTCCCACTTGTAAGGCCAACTCCAACGCACGACCCCAAACGGACCTCCGTTTTGCCCGGATTATGTCCGTTTGGGTAGGGCAATGGGGTCACGTCCGGGCCATTTCTCGGATGTGGTGGTCATGCGCCGAACGCGCGACCGCATCCCCGCCGCGTACATTTTTCTTTGCAAACACATATCTTTTTTTCATCATTGATTTTTTGGTACATGGAAATACATCACCAAAATTTTGACTAGAAAAGCAAGACCAAAGAAAACAAGAACCACAAGAATACATTTTAGAAGATATCCAACTTCCATAACTACTCCTGTAAGTTGGATTAGTGCCTTCTCGATGCATTCATTGTTGATCTGCGGAGGCTCGATCTTGCGTGCTTCTTTCTTCTTCGAGTGTAAAGAAGTAGACGTGTCTAGCCTCTATTCTATCAACAAGTGCACTAGTCTCATCTCTAGCCTCTATGCTAGCTAAAAGTGCTAGAACATCTACTAAGTTGCGCTCTATCAATATATAGTTGTACTCTTCTTCCCAATACCAAAACTTGCATCCATTCTACACAATAAAATTTTAAGATAGCACAACTAGTCTAATCCGAGAGTACAACCGAAGATTTGGTCGAGTTCTTCCTCCTTTTGCCGACACGTGGGACATCCAGCATCCAGGTCGTGTCATGCAAGAAAATAGAGTGGTAGGTGAAGCCACGTGATGTGCATCTTGGGTTAAACTGTAAATAGAATCTTACTACTCTTGAGTAACTCCAAAAGCGGCCACCGAAGATCTTTATTGGATTTGTTTTTCTTCACCAGCACGTCGAGGTGAAAGATGTGCAGGTTCAGTGGGTCCTCTTGCGTTTTCACTGACATGTGGGACCGCATATGAGCAAACAGACGATGGGCTCCGCACGTCTGCTGGCTGGCTGAGAAGAGAGATAGAGGAGGGCTGAGCACGGACTCCAGGAAATTTGTTCTACGTAACCAGCACCTCGATATAGTGGGGTGGCATGGGCCATAACTAGCATTCATGTCTAGCAGTACGGCACACGCCACCCACACGAGTCCCATCCGACACCAATTTTCTTGGAGTCCGTGCTAGCTGCAGCCATCTCTTCTCCCTCCTATTTTCTCAGCCATCGCGCGGTGGGCTGGGTGGGGTATGCCGATAGTCGGTTTGCTCAACTGTGGTCCCACTTGTAAGTGAAAATGCAACACAGCACACATTCCCCCTTGAGCGGCGTGCCGGACAAACCGTGTGGGGGTGCGACGCGAACACGGCAGGCTTTTCCTTTTGAACTTGTAACTTATAAAATTTGGTTCTGCTCCATGGGGTGACCGATAGATAGAAATAATGATTTTCCCTAGAGTAATGAGAAGTTTGGTTCTGGCGCGGTTCATGCATGGAGTACGTAGGAAAATTATGAAGTTGATGCGAAAGGTAAGATAATTACTAGTAGTACCATATACTACTACATGGATTTGACAGAAAGATAAAGATACATATGGATCCATCAACGACATCCTCACACCCTAGTGCACTGGGTCACCAACCGATGTGTGAGGAGCAGCGGCGTTGGCGGCAAGCTCAACGTGCTTCTAAACAATGTCGTCCAAGGTTGCCCTGCGGTCTAAGAAGGCCAGCGTCCTATCGTCCTCCTCTTGCATGTAGTAGTCCTTGTGGATGATTTACGCGTAGACTGCATTGAATTCACGTGCGTGTTGGCCATCTACTCCTCGCCCCTCTACTGCACCTGCCTTTGGCTGTATGACAGGTTGGCCAGCCACCCGTTGGGCCCATGTGTCATACACCCAAAGGTAGGTGCAGTAAGTCAATGAAGTTGCGTCCCCCTCCGTGCCCGTGCATGCTTTCAATGACTTGAGACTACCAAACATCACATGCAGTGGTTAGTTCATTGCATGTAATCCTATTAAGTAGCAAAAAGACATTAAGTTATCTCGCCGATAGGAATAAAACAATGCACCATGTATTTATTTACAGAGGGAGTAGTACAATTTTTGTGACATGCATTACTACATATTGCTAGTCAAATACTAAATCCAGATGGACGTGGTAGCACTACTAAATCCAGACGGTGGTGCTAGTACTAGTAGTAGTAGTACTACCAATGTAGTAGCACTGTACTGCCCGTTGGTCAAATTATTACGTGCTGCTCCTCACAGTGAAGTGACAAGACCCTACGCCGGAGATGACACCTGAGTATAGGCGCCGTGTTCGGCATACCATAGTCAGCCTCACCGTCTGCAGCCACTATCATCATGGCTGTAGACCTAGCCTGCTTACAACTAGCCGTGTTCGACATAATTTCCCGTGCGTAGATGCCCGTGCATTGCACGGAACACCAAGATTGGGGGGTGGACGGTGCCGGCAGCGGCCATCGCGCCAGATTTTTCCATGGCCTTCTAGATGTGGTGGGGAGGAGATAAGGCTGATTGTGAGAGACAAGGAGTTGTTTGTAAATAGGGAACAAGTGCGGGCATTTTTTGCAAAACTGGAGAAGTTTGGTTTGTATGCGTCAGATCTAGATCCGACGGCTATTGGTGAAAGATGGCAGGCACAACATCATCACCAACTCAGGACCTGTTTGATTCGCAGGATTTTGAAAACACAGGAATAGGACACGGCAATATTACAAGTTTCAAACTGATATTACAAATGTTAGGAGTAATGCTGCACCTACGAAGAGGGAATTACTAGGAAGTTTACGTAAGAACTTTTGTTACTTTAAGTGGATGCAGCATTATCGTACAAACTTATATCTACCGCCCTGACAAGTAACTAATGGGCAAATAAGTTTTCGAGTCTCTAGCCACTTGATGTTTCAAAAACAAATTCAGCTTCTGCGGAGACTTTGTCATTTAGGCTTAGACGCTTGCGGTGATCAGCACGCCATTCATTGTTGCGCCAGAGAACGCCAAACCTCATTACCTTGAGCACACTTGCCTCCAGAACAAAGAACCTAGCCAATTTAATCTCAGATGTGCTGCCTTGGTAGTCGATCAAATCAATTTCTGTAAGATGGAGATCAAGGCATTCGATGAGATTGTTATAGTGCAGCACATTTTTCACTTTCGGGTCTTTTTTTATCTGCAAAAGAAGAGAACATATTAGAGCAGCTGGCTGTATAAGATTGTCGTGTCATCAAGAGGTACCAATATCATTCGCTCATACGATAGGGTTGGCCGGCTAGTGATATTTTTTCACACACACTCTCTCTCTCTCTTTCTCTTTCCTCTCATTTACCTAGGAGTACGTGAAGAGCTTGGGCATTTGTTGCCTTCCACTATGTGGCCGATGCCATATTTCGCAAAAGTATGCCACATAATACGCATCGATGTCAAATCAAAAGATTTTGGCACCGCTCTCGCAATGTGAGAGAGTTGGCACCGCTGTGCACACAGACCCACATGTATAAACAAATCAATCAAACCAACAACACCAGCCTCTCACTCTCCCAAACAAGTGTTTTTTTGCCTCAGTCCTCTCTCTCTCTCCCATGCAAGTGTTTTTTCATTGCGTGAGTTAATTTGGCACCGGAGCAAAGTAGGTGATCCAGATTGGGGCACCAGGTGAGAAATGGAGGGGCAACGATGCCAAATGCATCACAAGTGAATTTGGCACGTGTTTTGGCCTACATAGTGGAGGGCCGTTATAGCCCACTTTTGTACTACCTCTTATTTAGTATAAAATTTTGACCATATATTTATGTAAGAAAATGCCAATGCATGTCACTAAAAATTACACCATTTCAAATTATGTTCAAATACGAATCCAACGATATAGTTCTTAGTGACATGCATTAACATTTTGTCAGTTAAATCTATGGTCAAATTTTGATACTACAAAATAGGAAGAGTAAACCAGGACGGAGGTAGTACTTGCTCTTAGGGTAACCATAGAGTTACTGGAGTAGTCTAAGTTACTTTCCACTATGACTAGCCTAGGCTACTATAGTAGTACAACAAAAAAAGATGCAGGTGATCATGTGAGAAAAAAATACTAAATACATTTCTTTTGGTGCAGTGCGTAGATGCAGTTTTGAACACTACACTTGTCATCATAATTTGGGAAAATTACAAAAAAAATTGAGCCACGTTGTGATTACGGTTTACTAATAGGAAAGAAGTTTCACCTCGATGAGTAGCTTCTCCATGCACGGAAAGCATGTAAGGAATCCAACAACTTGATCCAGATTGGGGCTGATAGATTTTATTGCCAAGATCTTCACTGTGCGCATAGACTGGGTCAAGCTTGTGGGAATCATTTTCTGGAAGATGGTCGTAAATACATCAAGAAGAAATTTAAAAATGTGAATTTCAAGAAGACGGAGAAGAAGATGAGTGTTGTACCTAAACGATTACGGATCCAATAAAGAGTTCGAAGAATTTGGCAGACGAGTGCACCGACACTATCAATTTCGGCGCGTCAATGACCCTGATTTTGTTGGACCTTCTAGATCCGATACAACCAATCTCTCAAGGAAAGGCGCATTCTCAATGACCATAACGTGGAATAGCTGGAGTGATCTCTTCCCAATTGATGTCTTGTTGCGGGGCCAGCAAGACACATAAATCCATCGGAGATTCGTCGAGGTGATGTGGAGGCTAATGAACCCGTGGATCTGCTCAAGACGAAGGTACTCGAGCGCAGTACAGCTGCGGAGCAGGTGCTCCATAGCCTTCTTCGAGATGACAACGTCGAAGAGGTCGAGCTGCTTGAGTTGAGGGAGAAGAAGGGCGGGCGCGGCATTAATCTGGGGAAGATAGCAGGAGCTGAAGCTGGCGCGGCGCAGCGTTGGCGCGAGGCGGAGCGCGGACGGCGGCAGAGAGCGACATCGTCCAGCTTCAAAGCTGAGCTCCTCGAGCTGATCTAGGGCGGGGGATAAGAACCACTCGTCGAACTTGGGTTGGACCTTGCAGTTGGTACTGAACATGCGGATGTCAAGGCGTCTGGCTGGCCCAGGGTGCGATGAAAGGATCTTGGAGACTGCGGCCATGCGTTTGCAATCCCCGTCGCAGAGGCAGCTGTCGACGGTGAGGTTGAGGGGGACGCGGCGCCAGAGGGGGCGCCACCGCCGGGAGAGCAGGGCGGTCCGCACGGCAGATTTGGTGGGGAGGAGGCCGATGATGACGAGCAGCATGTCGTCGGGGAGGCTGCTGATGAAGTCCAGGCTCGCCGGATGCGGTTTTGGCTCGAGCCGCCTCCGCTTGTTGGCTGCCTCGCCGTCCATCTCAACCGGCGGCGACGCCGGTGTACACGTGTGCTGGTGTGTGTTGTGTGCTGGGTGTGCGCGAGTGCGTCCTTCTGTGCATGCCGCCGCGCAGTGGTGAATTGTGCGCGAGTGCGTCCTCCACGCGGAAGAAGTGTGTCCTCAATGCGCCCTCAATTTACTAGCGTGCGGGGTGCTACCCCGAGTGGTTTCAACTTTGTTTACTTCACCGCGTGTCAGATGGGCCTCTAGTTTACTTATTTTCACCCACTGCCACATGGGCCAGCACACGAAGATACAGAACACGAGCTGACAAAGCAGCATGTGGACTGGTTGACCGGTCAACTAAACAATATACGGAGCTATACGCTGACACAGTGAGCGTATAATCCGTCGGTATAGAGTGTTCGTGTGAGAGGGGAGGCCCGTGAGAGATAGCAGAGAGAGAGAAAGAGCTACTCCCTCCGTTCGATAATGTAGTTCCAACATTTTTTTAAAGTCAAACTTTTGAAACTTTGACCAAGTTTATAAAGAAATTACTTATATCTACAATACCAAAGATAAATGATAGTATGAAGTAAGTACATGTTGTGATGAATCTAATGATCTTTCCAGATGTAAATGTTTTTCTCCACATATACCTGGTCAAACTTTTCTGAGGTTTGACTTTTCAAAACATCCATATGCTTATGGACGTGAGAGAGTCCCTAACTAGAGAGAGAGAGAGAGGAAATAGAAAGAGTGAGTGAAAAAAGTGTGTGTGCGTGTGTGGAAGAGACATGGACAACACTCGATAAAAGTCGAGAAAAAACGTGTGTGTCTTATGCAAACATATCACACATGCATCTTCGACAACGGAAGCAAGGTGAGGAGATAGTGTGTGGTTGTTTGCAACCGAGAGAGCAAGACCCCTAGCACGTGGCCAAGAGGGGTCTGACAAACAAGGGAGAGAGGTCGAGAGAGACGTACGGAGAAAATGCAGACATGGGGAGGAGAGAGTGTATGTTTGTCATAGAGAGATCCCCTGGAGATCGTGATGGGACTACATGGGTGGGAGATCGAGTGACAAGGTGTGTGCGCGATAGAAGATACCACGAGAGATATCGAGATAGACGTATGGATGGAAGGAGACAATACGTGTGTTCCTGATGGCTAGTGAGAGATAATCATACTTAGGGGGGAGTGCTTGCGCCTATGATGGAGTGAGGGATTATGGTACTTATTAGGGGGGTGCGTGTCACATAGAGAGAGAACAAGGGCGGAGAGTGTTGGATGGGTCTATATGTATAGCGCGAGCGAGACATGTGTATGTGTGAACCAGGGAGATATAAAGTTTGAGAGAGATTGAGGAGCCCCGATAAGGCTGAGTGGTGCGTCAGATAGCTGAGAGGGGGAAAGAGATATTCCATCCGCTCGATAATGCAGTGCATGTAATTTTTTTAGAAGTCAAACTTTGGAAACTTTGATCAGGTTTACACAAATGTTATTTATATCTTCAATACCAAAGATACATCATACGAAACTACATCTCATGGTGAATCTAATGGTATATGTTTGCCGTTCCAGATGTAATTGTTTTTCTCCACGTACATGGTCAAACTTTGTGATGTTTGACTTTTCAATAAATCAATATGCTATGGACCGAGGAGAGTGCCTAAGTCGAGAGGGATCAAGTGCGTGTGAAGGAGAATGAGTAAGTGTGCAAAAAGAGTATGTGTGTGAAAGAGAAAGTGACAACAAACGATAAATTAGAGAGAGTGTGTGTTTTTTCGTTTCTTAGGCGAACATATCACGCATGCATCTCCGAGATAGAAAAGCGAGGCGAGGAGATACACGAAGATAGCTAGTGTGTGATTGTTTGCAACGGAGAGAGACACCCCTATAGCACATGTCCAATAGAGGTCTGGCCAACAAGGAACAAAGGTCGAGAGGGACACATGGAGAACATGGACACATGGGGAGGGCGAGAGGGTGTGTTTGTGATAGAGAGACCCCCTCGAGATCGTGAGGGGACTATATGGGTGGGAGATCGAGGGAGGTGCGTGCGCGATAGAAAGATGCCCCGAGAGAAATCGAGATAGACCATGCACATGTTTGTGATGGAGACTAAGATTAGCTAGTCATATACATATAGGGGGGACTGCGTGTGCCTACAATTGAGTGAGAGACCATCATACTTGGCTAGCTAGGCATGAGATTGTGTGTGTGTGCGTGTGAGATGGAGAGAGAACGAGGGAGAGAGATAGAGTTTTAGATGGGCCTATCGAGTGCGAGTGAGATATGCATGTGTATGTGTGACCCAGGTAGATGGAGAGTTTGAGAGAGAGGGGGAAGAGCTCCGAGACGACAGAGTGGTGCGTGAGAGAGTTACGGGCAACGAGCCAAGGAATTTGTGTGCGTACGATGAGTGCACCCAAGATATCTAGCTTGGACTAGAGAATCATACATAGTGTGCGAGAGAGACCTATAGATGGAGTATATATGCATGCGAACTAGAAAGACCCCCCCCCACGCACACACACACAAAGAGAGAGAGAGAGAGAGAGAGAGAGAAGAGAGAGGACCAACAAGGTTTGTGTGTTGGATGCGTGCGACAGAATTGAAGATTGTCGGCGAAGAGAGAGAGGGGGGAGGGGAGGTCGCGTTTTATGCATCAAAGACTGATATAAACCATGTTTCGATATAAACTTGCATTCAAATATTTAAATTGGAGAACATGTTGTCTGCAATCCACACATGAACGGATATATGCGTATATCAAACAAGTTCATTAATTTGACTTTCAACATGTTCATGGAGTACTATAATACTGTACAACATGCTATTCGATTGAGGTGTTCAATTTTGGATTTAGTTCACTATTTTGACCTGGTGAACGAGCTATTTCATTGAATCGAGATATTTCATTTTGGGTTTGATTCCCGTTTTTGAGTGGGTCAACTATTTGTCATATAGTAAATCGCTAGCAACGAGCATGTAAAAACACATTACTCCCGAGCATCATCTCTCCATCTAAAAAAGAAGTGGCAAGCTAATATTTCTAAATTTGATTCGAATCGACTTGGTAAGGTAGACGTGGATGCTCGTTCTCCCAAATTTTGAACGAACCGTTAAACATCCTCTGCTCGGTGGAATTCGCCCGAGCAAATAAATGGGAGACGCGAAATTACCGTCCTATGTGGGAGACGCATTAATTGGCCCGTTGTGCATCGAGGGTAGGTTCGTAACTTCATCCAAGCGCGCCTTCTCCTCGGCCGAAATGACATGTGCCGAATAATTCATAAACCATGGTCGGCAAAACACGCTCTCCTCGCCCGAAATAGCTCGCGCCCACTATTTCAAAACACGCTCTCCTCGCCCGAAATCGCTCGCGCCCACTATATTTCAAAACACGCCCTCCTCGCCCGAAATCGCTCCCGCCCACTATTTGGGGAGAAGCAAAGTTACTCTACTATCCCCGACCCTCAGTACACAGACCCAAGCCGAGAAGCCTAAAGGCAGGGGTAGAACTGTAACTCCCCCTCACATTTCAGACAAATGCGTCCGTAAAACATGGTTCCACTCCCCTCCCAATCCCCCCCCCATTCATACCTCGTGGGCGCCAAATCACCTTCTCCCCGGAAGCTCCCTTCTCCCGAGCCGCGAAACCTCAGCCCCTCCTCCATGGCGCCCCCACCGCACCAATTTCACAGCCGCCCTCCTCCCTAATGCCGGAGACGCTGTCCATTTGCCGTCGTGCACTGGGCCGTGTGCCTCTTACTCCGTGCTGCTGGAGCTGCCTCGACGACGGCCGCGTGAACCGTACCGGAGCCGATTCACCCCCGCCGTTGTTCACGGCGCCGGAGCGGCTCCAACTTCGGATCCGTCCAGAGTCCCGGCGCTGCTTCCCCGTAGCCGTCGACCGTCGCGACATCGCTGTTTCCCTGCCGCCGGTGGCCACCGCAACCGCGCCGGCCTCACCGACTCGGCAGCTGGACCTGCCTACTTCACCATGCCGCCAGATAGGTCGCACCCTCATCTCAAATCACTTTATTTAGGCGTCAGTTGTCTGAATTTTTATTCTGGGCCAATCGATTCCCAATGGGAAGCAGCACCCCTCGAGGCGGCGGAGCTCCTAGGCTGCCGGTTGGCTGGTGTCTAACGTAAGGGTGCGGGGCCGCAAGTTCGCCGCGGTAGCAGCGCTTAGATGGCTATCTTAGAGTTGCGTGGGTTCAAGGTACTGCCGCCGCCGGATCTGGATGACGGGGAGTCTTTGTGGATTGGCCCGGGGGCGGCGCAACCACGGCAGTGCGGTGGGGCGGGGAGCGGGGTTTTGGCCGGGGCCACGGACGGCGGAGGCAAGCTGCTCTGCCGTTGGTCGCTGGCTCTTCGGGGAAGATTCCTAACAGTGTCAGCCGGGAGGCACAAGACGGCCATCAAGCCATCCGGCGTAGATCGGACAGTACCAAAATAAAATAAAATCGTGTGACCCCAATTTAGTCTCAGTCAACAGACGTGTGACCACTCTCGTACCTTGCTGTTGATCTCTTAGTGTATTTCTTCAGATCAAAGAGATGTGTCGTTCTTAACATTATGCGTTATCTGCATCTTCAGCCACACCGTCTTCCGACTCACCGCAGCTGCTCCAACAAGGGAAGCATACACCAGAAGGGAGCTATAGTCCCCACTCAACAGTTCCCTGCATCGAATGCGCGTGCCCGACATGGACAGCCACAACAACTGCAGGGCCATCGACAAGTCAGCACATGATGCTCACTCCTATGGATGGCGGCCAGATAGGTTGTACCCTCATCTTACTTGTGTGCAACATTTATGGCTTTGTTATTCATCTAAGCATGGAAAATAGATTATCACATTTCACTGTATATTCATGCTGATCTCTTACGGGTCTTGTTCAGGAGTTAACGCTGTTCCATAGTTCAGCTAAGATACTTGTTCTTTAGGTAACGTTGTTCCATAGTTATCATCCATCAGCCAATGCTATCCCACAGGCTGGTGATTATAGTATTATACCACTTCTAGTATTACCTATGTTGTTCTTTAATACTTTTGTGTGCCATCTAGTTAATCTCGAGTACAAACGATACATATTCTGTAGCTTTCATCTGTGTTCTCCCTTTAGTTTTTGAGACCTGTTGCTGCTAGTTAACCCCAGTCCTACTATTTATGTCGTCTCCTACAGGCACTCATTACATAAATCTAACTACTAGTTGTCTTCCATGCATGTCAGATATAATTGCACACACTGATATATCCACAAGAACCTCACGGAGCAATGTAAAGGCCAATAAACTTGATGTCAATGATACCCAATATGATGGAACATGTAAAGGCAGTTCTTCAGAAGACTTGCAGAAAGATGTTGAATCCTCTTCACCCCACAAGGTCCTTGCTCTAACTTGGCCCGTGATATGGGTACAACATGCATATAATGTCCTGGAGTGTATCTACTCTGTTGCAATGCCATGTGCTTAGCATGCTGATCATGCATGTAAATATGTCATGCCTTCCTGTTTTTCAGTACCTATTCCATTCATGATAACATGTTTTCAAATTCAAGTACTGTCATTCTACTCTATCGCAATGCCATCTGCTTAATTTGGACATCATGCTTCTGAATATCTTATGCATTGTTATTCATCAGTACGTACTTCATCTGTCTACCATACCATGTTTTTTTACATTGAAGTGTTGTTCTAGTGCTCTGTTGCAATGCCATCTTAGTTTCCCAATCATACACGTGTATGCTGCCTTAGTTTTTTCTGTACGTATTCCGCTAGCATACAGTTTTACATTCAACTAGTGTTTTTTTACTGTGTTGTCCTGTCGTATCCCTAGCTCTTACACCATACTCCCTCCGTCCGGATTACATGTTGCCGAAATGGATAAAAAAGGATGTATCTAGAACTGAAATACGCCTAGACCCATCCATTTTTTCCGGATGGAGGGAATACATGTCAATATGTCATGCCTTTCTATTCTTCAGTACCTATTCCATCTCTCTGCTGTAGCATGTTTTATAATTGAAGCACCATTCTTCTATACAAGGCATGCAAGGGGAAGACGACTATGTTAGAATCTGAAGGGTTACAAACCAGGTCTTTGCAAAAGATCCAAACGCCAGGAGATAATAAACCAACTCCAGTTTTTATAGATACTGCTCCAGCACAGAGAAACCCAACTCCTACTGATAATAAGCAGATTCCAGTGGCCAAAGAACTAGTCCGCTCCAGTCCAGCAAAAATATGTCAACTCCATTCTAAGAAGCGTGTGCGTATCCTTGCATCATGAAATTTTATAGCATGCTGATCATATTTTCTACATGTTTCTTACCCATCTCTCTTTTAGAAAATAAGCTTAACAGATAGAAGAATTTCTGCACTGGTATCGTCTGTGAGGAAAGATTCTTGCAGGAATTCTCTGTACTCCAATGCAGATGTAAGTACCTGTTGTATATCACTATATTTTTACATCAGCATGTATTTTGTTAATCGGCGTGAATCCAACCTTTATCTGATCTAAATTTAGTTGTAGCAAAATGTATGATTAAAGGCCACAATGTTGATTTTTGTAAGGAAAACTGCCTGGTAGTTTTGCATCCTGAGCTGCATGAGTGTACTATCTCATATCAGTGGGTTTGATTACTTTGGTTCTGCAGTGGGTTTTCAGTGTTTTTTTACTGTGTTGTCCTGTCGTATCCCTAGCTCTTACATCATACTCCCTCCGTCCGGATTACATGTCGCAGAAATGGATAAAACTGGATGTATCTAGAACTGAAATACGCCTAGACCCATCCATTTATTTCCGGATGGAGGGAATACATGTCAATATGTCATGCCTTTCTATTCTTCAGTACCTATTCCATATCTGTTGTAGCATGTTTTATAATTGAAGCACCATTCTTCTATATAAGGCATGCAAGGGGAAGACGGCTATGTTAGAATCTGAAGGGTTACAAACCAGGTCTTTGCAAAAGATCCAAACGCCAGGAGATAATAAACCAACTCCATTTTTCATAGATACTGCTCCAGCACAGAGAAACCCAACTCCCACTGATAATAAGCAGATTCCAGTGGCCAAAGAACTAGTCCGCTCCAGTCCAGCAAAAGAATGTCAACTCCATTCTAAGAAGCGTGTGCGTATCCTCGCATCATGAAATTTTATAGCATTCTGATCATATTTTCTACATGTTTCTTACCCATCTCTCTTTTAGAAAATAAGGTTAAATGATAGAAGATTTCCTTCATTGGGATTGTATTCAAGGAAAACATCTTGCGGGAATTCTCCGTGCTCCAATGCTGATGTAAGTACCTGTTGTATATCACTATATTTTACATCAGCATGTATTTTGTTAATCGGCGTGAATCCAACCTTTGTCTGATCTAAAATTAGTTGTAGCAAAATGTTAAAGGCGCCAATGTTGATTTTTGTAAAGAAAACTGCCTGGTAGTTTTGCATACTGAGCTGCATGAGTGTACTATCTCATATCATGCACATTACTGAATTGTAGTGCTGCTCTGGTTGCCCATTCATTCATTGTGTCAATGTTGCTTTCGTATTACCTTACCTGGCTGATGATAGCTGTGCCATATTGTGTTAATTTGGTGTTGGCTAGTTGCCCAAACGTTCGTTGTGCCAATGTTGCTTTCCTATTATCTGACTTGGCCAATGATAGCAATGCTAGTGTCTTAATTTGGTGCAGGCTGCTGAAGATAAGAAGACAAACTCTGAAAACAGCAAGGCAACCCCATTGTTTCTTTCCAATAAATCTAGGCCAGGTAATATGCCAATAACTCATGATTAATCTGTTTGGTTCCCCTCCTAATTTATGTTATGATGCAGTGGTCGAGACACTCTCCACTATCAATAATACAAGCCTGCCAAAATCGCCATCTGAATCTGTTCAGTATCCTCTGTCTCGAATGCAATGGAAAAAATGTATGTTTGTGAACCAATTAATGGCTGAAGGAATGATGGAAATGGTGGAGGAATCAGAGGTGCAGAGTCGTGCGACACAACAACTGATCAATGTTTTCAGAGACAGTGTAGCAAAGCAGCAAGAACTTGCCCACATGCTTATGGGCGTCATCCGTGCTGAGGTTGCAGATTGTGACGTTGTAGATCGTTAGGTTCTGTTCATTTATTTGCACTGGCATCAATCTTTGATTGCCCAGTGGATGTAATTTCCTGTAATATATGCTGGATGTGCAACGTTTTTCCCTGTATGCCGTACCTTTGCTTGATCGGTTTTGGTCCTGTGCATAATTGCTCGTCGTAATGGGCTCAAATTATCTAATTTGGCCTAAAGACATGTACGAACTTTAGTGGGCCCATTAAGTTAATGGGCCGTTACCAGGCCGAAAGTTAATGGTCGGCCCTCTTAACTCCCGGGTCGTTAACAGACTGACATCGAAGCGGGCAACAGGTGGGCCCAATTGATTTCACGGGCCGTTAACAGGCCGTTACTAAGTTCGGGCTACATATGGCCCAACTATACCGTGGGCCTTTAGCAGGCCGAAAGAGACAGCGGGCTTGTACTGGACCATGAAGAGCATGGGCCGCTAAGAGGCCGAAAGTCAGGTCGTATTGTAAAGGGACAATTGCATTTTTACCCCTAGTTGGTTCCTACCCATGGGTTTTGCCCTTACTTTTCGAGCTTGCTCAGTTTTGCCCTTACTTTTTCCGTCGAGGTCCCTCGAATGCCCTTTGACTGTTTGACCAAAACTTTGAAAATTCATAACTAATTCATATGAACTCAGAAAAATGCAAATAAGATATCAAAATGTTCAGATAAACATTACTTTTGTGTGCATACCATTTGCATTCAGGACAAAAGCACCCTTTAAACTACCTGAGGTAATTAATGTTACTGACATTATTAAAAATAAAAAGGTATAAACAATATTTTTTTCATGAATAAAAATTACATGCAAATGTAGGTGATGTTTTCTGAACATCCAGATATCTTATTTGCATTTTTCTGAGTTCGTATCATCTTGTTAAGAATGTTCTAACGACTTTGACCATTATTTGGAAACTTCATAACAATTTGATACGAACTCAGAAAAATGTAAATAAGATATCAGGATGTTTAGAAACATCACCTACATTTGCATGTAATTTTTATTCATGAAAAAAATATTGTTTATACCTTTTTATTTTTAATAATGTTAATAACATTAATTAACTCAGGTAGTTGAAAGGGTGCGTTTGTCCTGAATGCAAATGATATGCACATAAAGGTAATGTTTATCTGAACATTTTTATATCTTATTTGCATTTTTCTGAGTTCATATGAGTTAGTTATGAATTTTCAAAGTTTTGGTCAAACGGTCAAAGGGCATTCGAGGGACCTCGACGGAAAAAGTAAGGGCAAAACTGAGCAAGCTCGAAAAGTAAGGGCAAAACCCATGGGTCGGAACCAACTAGGGGTAAAAATGTAATTGTCCCTATTGTAAATGGCCCAACTGTGTTGTGGGCCTTTAGCAGGCCGCAAGAGAAACTGGGCTGGTATTGGACCATGAAGGGCATGGGCCGTTAAAAGGCCAAAACTTAGGTCCGACTACAAATGGCCCAACTCATTTATGGTCCGTTAACAGGCTGAAAGGCACACAGGGCCGGGAATTGGCCCAACAATTAAATGGGTCGCTAAAATGCCAAAACTCAGGTCTGACTACAAATGGTCCAACAGATATATGGGTCGTCACCAGGCTGAAAGACACACCGGGCCGGAAATTGGCCCACTAAATGGGTCGCTAAAAGGCCAAAACTCAGGTCTGACTACAAATGGCCCAACTGATTTATGGGCCGTCAACATGCTGAAAGACACACCGGGCCGGAAATTAGCCCAATATTTAAATGGGTCGCTAAAAGGCCGAAAGATGTACATTGTGAAAATTGGCCCATCCACTGAATGGGCCGTTAACAGGAAAATCTCATCGGGCCGATATTGAGCCCAAATATATAGCGGGCTGTTAACGGGCTCGAACTGGCGATGGGCTGCAATGGTGTCAAATCTTTAACGGGCCGTTTACGGGCCGAATTGGCACATCTCGTATGGGCCGTGGGCTTAAATGGACCTGACACAAGTAGGCCTTATATGGGCCGGCCTGCTATTTTTTACTGGGCCGGCCTTTTTCACCGGAATGGGCCACTGTTGGGCTGTGCCACGTGTCGACCTATCATAGGCGCCTCATATCCAATGAGTGGATGACATCTGTCCCAACGGTGAGGCAACACGTGTTTCCTCCGGCCAATGATGATTTTACACGTGGAAAATCCCCATTGGTCCGGGCTGTTAACGAGTTATCGGATCCAAAACCGGACCCGATAGCTTAACGACGTTCCGTTACGGTGGATGCCATGTGTTGGTCACCCTTGACGAAAGCACTTCTGTGACGCGCGATTTATCGTCATGGAAGTGGACACTTCCGTGATGATAATTTTGGTAATGTCATGGAATACTTCTACGACAGCACATGTATGACTATCTTGATTCTGTCATAAATTTGTCATGGATGTACATGTATGACAGAAAACGTGACCTACTGTGACAAACACGTATCACCACGGAAGTGTATATTTTTTGTAGTGGTTTGATCCCTAGTATCCACTGTGTTCTAAGATTGATGTTGCTATGACTTTTCTATGCTTAATGCTTGTCACTAGGGCCCAAGTGCCATGATTTCAGATCTGAACCTATTATGCTTTCATGAATATATGTGAGTTCTTGATCCTATATTGCAAGTCAATAGTCACCTACTATGTGTTGTGATCCAGTAACCTCGAAGTGACAATAATCAGGACCACTCCCGGTGATGACCGTAGTTTGAGGAGTTCATGTATTCACTAAGTGTTAATGCTTGGTCCGGTACTCTATTAAAAGGAGGCCTTAATATCCCTTAGTTTCCAATAGGACCCCGCTGCCACGGGAGGGTAGGACAAAAGATGCCATGCAAGTTCTTTTCCATAAGCACGTATGACTATATTCGGAATACATGCCTACATTACATTGATGAACTGGAGCTAGTTTTGTGTCACCCTATGTTATAACTGTTGCATGAAGAATCGCATCCGACATAATTATCCGTCACTGATCCAATGCCTACGAGCTTTTCACATATTGATCTTCGCTTAGTTACTTTTCCGTTGCCACTGTTACAATCACTACAAAACTGCTACTGTTACTTTTGCCACCATTACCGTTACTTTCATACTACTTTGCTACTAAATACTTTACTGCAGATATTAAGTTATCCATGTGTGGTTGAATTGACAACTCAACTTCTAATACTTGAGAATATTATTTGGCTCCCCTTGTGTCGAATCAATAAATTTGGGTTGAATACTCTACCCTCGAAAACTGTTGCGATCCCCTGTACTTGTGGGTTATCAAGACTATTTTCTGGCGCCGTTGCCGGGGAGCATAGCTCTATTCTTTGAGTCACTTGGGATTTATATCTGTTGGTCACTATGAGAACTTGAAAGACGAAAAAACCAAAATTTATCCCTCAACTACGAGGGGAGGTAAGGAACTGCCATCTAGCTCTGCGCTTGATTCTCCTTCTATTTTGAGTAAACTTGCGACACCTAAACCTGCTTCTGCTATTAATTCTGATATGTCGCATGTTATTGATGATGCCACTTCTACTTATGATGAAACTACTTCTATGCTTGATAATATTGTGCCAGTAGGTGAATTTCTTGATGAACAACTTGCTAGGGCTAGAGAGCATGAAATTATTGAAACTGATAATATTGATGAAAGTGATGATGAAGATTCTCCCCCTAGATATGAATTTCTTGTTGTGCCTGAGGGTTATGTTATGGATGAAGAAACTGCTAGAGACTTTCTTCACCTAGAATGAAATATGACCCTGCTTTTGCTACTTCACCTATTTGTATTACTGATAAGGATTATGATTTCTCTGTCGATCCTGAGATAATTACTTTGGTTGAATCTGATCATTTTTATGGCTATGAATCTGAAACTGTTGTGGCACATCTTACTAAATTAAATGATATAGCCACCCTATTCACTAATGATGAGAAAACTCGCTACTACTATATCCTTAAATTATTTCTATTCTCATTAAAGGGTGATGCTAAAACATGGTTTAATTCTCTTGATCCTGGTTGTGTGCGTAGTCCCCAGGATATGATTTATTACTTCTCTGCTAAATATTTCCCCGCTCATGAGAAACAAGCTGCTTTAAGGGAAATATATAATTTTGTGCAAATTGAAGAAGAGAGTCTCCCACAAGCTTGGGGAGGCTTCTCCAATTACTTAATGCTTTGCCTGATCATCCTCTCAAGAAAAATGAAATACTTGATATCTTTTACAATGGACTAACCGATGCTTCCAGAGACCACCTGGATAGTTGTGCTGGTTGTGTTTTCAGGGAAAGAACTGTTGATCAAGCTGAATTGCTATTGAATAATATGTTGACTAATGAAAATAATTGGACACTTCCTGAACCAACTCCTAAGCCAACTCCGAAGAAAAGGGGTATTCTATTTCTCAGTCCTGAAGATATGCAAGAGGCAAAGAAATCTATGAAAGAAAAGGTATTAAAGCTGAAGATGTTAAGAATTTACCACCTATTGAAGAAATACATGGTCTTGATAACCCGACACGGGTAGTAAAGGTAAATTCTCTCTATAGATTGATGAAGGTGATATTCCTCTTATAAGTCTGCTAGCCAATGCTTGGATGAGTTTGATAATTTTATTGTTAAACAAGAAAACTTCAATGCTTATGTTGGTAGACAATTGAAACGTAATGCTTATATGATTGAACACTTGAGTGATTATATGTCTAGAGTTAAAGGTGAACTTAAACTTATTAGTAAACATGCTTCTATGGTTACCACTCAAGTAGAACAAGTGCTTAAAGCTCAAAATGATTTGCTCAATGAATTAAATAATAAGAAAAATGATAATGTTGTTAGAGTTATGACTAGAGGGGGTAAAATGACTCAGGAACCTTTGTATCCTGAGGGCCACCCTAAGAGAATTGAGCAAGATTCTCAGAGAACTAATGTTGATGCACCTAGTCCTTCTAAGAAGAAGAAAAAGAAAAATGATAGGACTTTGCATGCTTCTAGTGAACCTGTTGTTGACACACCTGAGAATCCCAATGATATTTCTATTTCTGATGCTGAAACACAATCTGGTAATGAACATGAACCTAGTGATAATGTTAATGATGATGTTCATGTTGATGCTCAACCTAGCAATAACAATGATGTAGAGATTGAACCTGCTGTTGATCTTGATAACCCACAATCAAAGAATCAACGTTATGATAAGAGAGACTTTGTTGCTAGGAAGCACGGTAAAGAAAGAGAACCATGGGTTCAGAAACCCATGCCTTTTCCTCCTAAACCATCCAAGAAAAAGGATGATGAGGATTTTGAGCGCTTTGCTGAAATGATTAGACCTATCTTTTTGCGTATGCGTTTGACTGATATGCTTAAAATGAATCCTTATGCTAAGTATATGAAAGATATTGTTACAAATAAAAGAAAGATACCGGAAGCTGAAATTTCCACCATGCTTGCTAATTATACTTTTAAGGGTGGAATACCAAAGAAACTTGGAGATCCAGGAGTACCAACTATACCATGCTCCATTAAAAGAAACTATGTTAAAACTGCTTTATGTGATCTTGGAGCCGGTGTTAGTGTTATGCCTCTCTCTTTATATCGTAGACTTGATTTGAATAAGTTGACACCTACTGAAATATCTTTGCAAATGGCCGATAAATCAACTGCTATACCTGTCGATATTTGTGAGGATATGCCTGTTGTGGTTGCAAACGTTACTATCTTAACAGACTTTGTTTATTCTTGATATTCCTGAGGGCGATGGTATGTCGATTATTCTTGGTAGGCCCTTTTTGAATACTGCAGGGGCTGTTATTGATTGCAACAAGGGCAATGTCACTTTTCATGTTAATGGTAATGAGCATACGGTACACTTTCCGAGGAAACAACCTCAAGTCCACAGTATCAATTCTATTGTAAAAATTCCATCGATTATTATTGGAGGTTTTTAATTTCCTCTTCCTACTGTCAAGAAGAAACCTAGTGCTATTGGGGACGTGCATATCCCCGTTGAGGTAACCTAGTGCTATTCGAAAATTCTCCGATTTCATGCGATTCGGAATGAGTTTGTTAACAAGACTTGATCAACCTTGTTAGTGGATTCCTTTTGATGAGCATGAGATGGATGAAGTTAGAAAGCACAACTCTCTGTACCCTCCTTTTACTTTCTATTATTTAGATTAAATAAAGCAAAAATAGTATTTTCTGTCTGTTTTCTGAATTACCCGTGCAATAAAAAGTACCCCGAAAATAAAAGTTCTCCAAATGCCCTGAAATTGAAATGTGATTTTTTTTTGTAGAATATTTTAGAATATCTGGCACTGAGAACACACGAGAGGGAGCCACCACCTGGCCACGAGGGTCCAGGGCGCGCCCACCCCTGGGCGCGCCCCCTGCCTCGTGGGCCCCACGTGGCCCCCCTCCACCTATTCCAGCACCCACACACTTCGTCTTCCTCCAGAAAAAAATCCACACACAGCTCAAACTCGTGTTCTAGCTCATTTTGCTGCGATTTTCGATCTCCTTGCTCCAAGCTCCACTCACAAAACTGCTTTGGGGGATTGTTCTTCGGTATGTGAATCCTCCGATGGTCCAAGTAGTTTTTGTTCTAGTGTTTTATTAATTGCAAATTTTTGCTGCTTAGGTGACCCTGTTCTTGAGCTTGCATCTCAATTTTATTTGGTCCCAAGTAGTTCTAATGCATGATATAGTCTCTAGGCACTTGTGGGAGTAGTTGCTATCAATTTTATTGAGTTTGGTTCACTTTTATTTTGAGTCACTAAAAATTTCAGAAATTTTCAGAGAAAGAAAATGATGAAGAGATTGTTGAGAGGCTCTTCGAGTTGAAGCTCGAAGGATAAGCAAAGTGAAGAGAATAAGAAGCCCAAATATAATCTTCCTCGCACCACGGAAGTTCGTTCGTGTGAATGGCCTTGTGATGAGTTCTTGAGAGCAGCCGGGGTTCAGTATGACTTTTATTATTTGGTTGAGAATGCAGGCCTCACCGACTTCCTCCGCGACCAACGCGAACAGTATCTCCTCCTCACTAATATTTTTGTGCAAAATTTTCATTTCCATGCTAGGAGTATTTATATGATGAGTTTAAGGAGATGTCACTTTATGATTTTTGTGCGGTTTGCAAGTTACCCTTTGAGGGCAGCAAAGAGGAACCGCATCGTAATGATGTGGAAGGATTTATTGATATGATTGCTGTAGGGGAAATGAGGAAAGTCTCCGATGCATGAATCACTAGCATACATTTTCCTGTTCTACGTTACTTTGCAATATTTGCTAGTAGATGCTTAATTGGTCGTGGGAACAGTGGAAATCATTGTGCTCCTTATATTGTTATGTTGCGCCATGCCTTGTTTCGTGATACTACTTTCAGTTTAGGCGCTATTGTTGCTAAATGGTTAAATCTGAACCGTACAAAGGGTCCCATCTTTGGAGGCATCTTTGCTTCGCGCCTCGCTGCACATTTTAACATACCTATTAGGCATTATGAGAAGGAGGAAAACTTGCTGCCCTCTATTTTCCTAGATTATAAGAGTATGGTAGCACATGATTTTATTGTTAAAGATAAGAAGAAGATGCTTAAGTATAAGTTGATATTTGATAAAAATTACTGTGAGATTATTACCTTGCCTGCACCCTCTCTTTTTAACATACTTTCAAGCACGTACCTCATCTTGCCGGAGGCCATTTATGCGTACTGGAACCTGACACAAGTTCCAGAGCCTGAGCCACCACTTGACCCTTATCGGCAGTCAGTTTATCAGTGGGGTCTGGAGGAGATCGCCAAACAGTGGCACCCAGAGGACACTCCTCCGCACACCGGAGAAAGCAGCTTTGATCCATGGGCATAGACCAACTTAGGCCAAAAGCCTAAGCTTGGGGGAGTATGTATTTCTCACCGACATTACTTTCATGTTCACACACTCATTCTAGTTGTCGGTGCTCATACTTTTCATTGTTCTATCCATGCTAGTTTATTTTCTTTTTCTTGCTTTCTTCTTGTGTGTTTGAAAAACCTTAAGAAAAACCCAAAAAATTAGTTGTAGCTTTTAGCTAGTTTACTTTCCATGCTTGTAGTAGTAATAATTAAAAGAAAACCCCAAAAGATTTCTCGTTCTTCTTTTTTGTTTGTTGGGAGATTCCCCGTGTAAATAGTTTTATTTCTTTTCTTTGGGAGTCGAGAGGAGAAGACCATAATGAAAATGTTGAAGTGGCTCTTATATGCATTATTGTTGATTTAACCAAGAGCCCATATTACCTTGTCTTCTCCTTTGTATTAAATGCTTGCAGATTCCAGCTTAGTCCAATTGCACGTGCACTATTATTATTATCCACACCGTTCGGTCCTGCAAGTGAAAGGCAATAATGATGATATATGATGGACTTATTGAGATGAGAGAAGCTGGTATGAACTCGACCTCTCTTGTTTTTGTAAATATGATTAGTTCATCGTTCTTGATTCAGCCTATTATGAATGAAACATGTTTGCAATGAAAATTAGAGATTATAGTTGCTTATGCCATGCTTAATTAGCTAGGAGTTTATAATAGTTTACCTTGCGTGCCAACATGCTATTAAAATGGTTGTGATGTAGTATGATAGGGTGGTATCCTCCTTTGAATGATTCAAGTGGCTTGACTTGGCACATGTTCACACATGTAGTTGAAACAAAATCAACATAGCCTCCACGATATTTATGTTCATGGTGGATTATATCCTACTCATGCTTGCACTCAATGTTTATTAATTTTTAATGCATGTTCATGACTGTTGTCGCTCTCTAGTTGGTCGCTTCCCAGTCTTTTTCTAGCCTTCACTTGTACTAAGCGGGAATACTGCTTGTGCATCCACTTCCATAAACCCCAAAGGTATTCCATATGAGTCCACCATACCTTCCTATATGCGGTATCTACCTGCTGTTCCAAGTAAATTTGTATGTGCCAAACTCTAAACCTTCAAATGAAATTTTGTTTTGTATGCTCGAATAGCTCATGTATCAACTAGGGCTGTCTGTATCTTCCATGCTAGGCGGGTTATTCTCAAGAGAAGTGGACTCCGCTCCTCACTCACGAGAAAATGGCTGGTCACCGGGATGCCCAGTCCCATGCTCAAACCAAATCAAAATAATTGCAAACAAAACTCCCCCAGGATTGTTGTTAGTTGGAGGCACCCGTTGTTTCGGGCAAGCCATGGATTGATGCTTGTTGGTGGTGGGGGAGAATAAACTTTACCATTCTACTTGGGAACCGCCTATAATGTGTGTAGCATGGAAGATATCGAGGTCTCTCGGTTGTTATGTTGACAATGAAAGTATGCCACTCAAAATATTATTTATCTCTATTTCAAAAATCGAGCTCTGGCACCTCTACAAATCCCTGCTTCCCTCTGCGAAGGGCCTATCTATTTACTTTTATGTTGAGTCGTCCTCCTCTTATTAAAAGGCACCACCTGGAGAGCACCGCTGTCATTTGCATCCATTACTATTAATTTATATTGAGTATGACTAGATCTATTTTACCATGAATTACAATGTTTAGTCAGTCCTTGATCTTCAGAGGTGCTCTGCATTTATGTTTTGCGGTCTCAGAAAGGGCTAGCGAGATACCATCTTGCTATATCATATTATGATTGTTTTGAGAAAGTGTTGTCATCCGAGATTTATTATTATTGCTCGCTAGTCGATTACGCCATTGATATGGTAAACATGAGACCTAAATGTTATTGTGAATATGGTTAGTTCATAATCTTTGCTGAAAACTTGAATGCTGGCTTTACATATCTACAACAACAAGAGCAAACAGAGTTTGTAAAAGTTTTTCTTTATCACTTTCAGTTTATCAACTGAATTGCTTGAGGACAAGCAAAGATTTAAGCTTGGGGGAGTTGATACGTCTCCATCATATCTACTTTTCCAAACACTTTTGCCCTTGTTTTGGACTCTAACTTGTATCATTTGAATGGAACTAACCGGACTGGCGTTGTTTTCAGCAGAATTGCCATGGTGTTACTTTTGTGCAGAAATAAAAGTTCTCAGAATGACCTGAAACTTCACGGAGAATATTTTTGGAATTTATAAAAAATACTGGCGAAAGAATCAAGACCAAAGGGGCCACACCCTGTCCACGAGGGTGGGGGTGCGCCTGCCCCCCTGGGCGCGCCCCCTGCCTCGTGGGCCCCCTGGTGCTCCACCGACCTCAACTCCAACTCTATATATTCACGTTCGGGGAGAAAAAAAATCAGAGAGAAGGATTCATCGTGTTTTACGATACGGAGCCGCCGCCAAGCCCTAAACTCTCTCGGGAGGGCTGATCTGGAGTCCGTTCGGGGCTCTGGAGAGGGGAATCCATCGCCGTCGTCATCATCAACCTTCCTCCATCACCAATTTCATGATGCTCACTACCGTGCGTGAGTAATTCCATCGTAGGCTTGCTGGACGGTGATGGGTTGGATGAGATTTACCATGTAATCGAGTTTGTTTTGTTAGGGTTTGATCCCTAGTATCCACTATGTTCTGAGATTGATGTTGCTATGACTTTGCTATGCTTAATGCTTGTCACTAGGGCCCGAGTGCCATGATTTCAGATCTGAACCTATTATGTTTTCATGAATATATGTGAGTTCTTGATCCTATCTTGCAAGTCAATAGTCACCTACTATGTGTTATGATCCGGTAACCCCGAAGTGACAATAATCGGGACCACTCCCGGTGATGACCGTAGTTTGAGGAGTTCATGTATTCACTAAGTGTTAATGCTTTGGCCCGGTACTCTATTAATAGGAGGCCTTAATATCCCTTAGTTTCCAATAGGACCCCGCTGCCACGGGAGGGTAGGACAAAAGATGGCATGCAAGTTCTTTTTCCATAAGCGCGTATGACTATATTCGGAATACATGCCTACATTATATTGATGAACTGGAGCTAGTTTTGTGTCACCCTATGTTATAACTGTTGCATGAAGAATCGCATCCGACATAATTATCCGTCACTGATCCAATGCCTACGAGCTTTTCACATATTGATCTTCGCTTAGTTACTTTTCCGTTGCCACTGTTACAATCACTACAAAACTGCTACTGTTACTTTTGCCACCATTACCGTTACTTTCATACTACTTTGCTACTAAGTACTTTGCTGCAGATATTAAGTTATCCATGTGTGGTTGAATTGACAACTCAACTGCTAATACTTGAGAATATTCTTTGGCTCCCCTTGTGTCGAATCAATAAATTTGGGTTGAATACTCTACCCTCGAAAACTGTTGCGATCCCCTATACTTGTGGGTTATCAGTTTAGTAAGTGTTCAATCATCGACATTTCTCAATATATTTTCCAATAATTCTTAAGCCTGTTCAATAGTTCATTCCCTGAAAATACAGCCAACACAACTATCTAGGTAGTCCCTGGAAGCATTGATTGGTCCATTATAAAAGATATCAAGTATTTCATTTTTCTCAGGAGGATGATTAGTTAAAGCATTAAGTAATTGGAGAATCCTCCCCAAGCTTGAGGGAGATGCTCTTTCTCAAATTGCACAAAGTTGTATATTTCTTATAAGGCAGCTTGTTTTTTATGAGCTGGAAAATATTTTCTAGTAAAGTAATATATCATATCCTGGGGACTACGCACACAACCAGGAGCAAGAGTATTGAACCATTCTTTAGCATCACCCTTTAATGAGAAAGGAAACAACTTAAGAATATAGTAATACCGGATTCTTTCCTCTTGAGCAAATAGGGCGGCAATGTCGTTTAATTTAGTGAGATGTGCCACAATAGTTTCAGATTCATAACCATGAAAAGTATCAGATTCTACCAAAGTTATAAGTTCAGGGTCAATAGAGAATTCATAATCCTTATCAGTAACAAAGATAGGAGAAGTAGCAAACTTAGGATCACATTTCATTCTTTCTATCATAGCCTTTTATTTAAGATTATTCAATAATTTCTTAAGGTCTTCTGTATCATTACAAGCAAAAAAAATTCTAGCAATCTCCCCATCCATAACGGTACCTTAGGCATTTCAAATCTAGTAGGAGATCTAGGCATAATAGGTGAATCATAATTTTCATCACTTTCAGCATTCTCAATTTCTTTAGCTTTAGCAATTTGTTCATCAATAAATTCTCCTAGTGGCACGGTTTCATCAAGCAAAGTACTAGCATCATCACGAGTATCATTTATAACATAAGCATTATCATCAATTACTTGCGACATATCAGATTGAATAGCAGGTGGTGGTGTCGCAAGTCGACTTAAAACTGAAGGTTAATCAAGTGAAGAGTGAGATGGTAGTTCCTTACCACTCCTCATCTTAGAGGGTACGATCTTGGTTTTAGAGTCCTTCAGATTCTTCATAGTGATCAACAGATATTTAACCCCCAAGTGAACTTACTAAATAGAGCTATTCTCCCCAGCAATGGCGCCAGCAAAGGGTCTTGACAACCCACAAGTATAGGGGATCGCGATAGTCTTCGAGGGTAGTATTTCATCGAAATTTATTGATTCGACACATGGGGAGCAAAATAATATTTATACGCCTTAGCAGATGAGTTGTCAATTCAACCACACCTGGAAAGTTGTTTCTCTGCAGCAAAGTGTTTAATAGCAGAGTAGTTTGATAGTAATAGTAACAGTAGCAGTTTTGTAGTGATTGCAACAGCAGCAACAACAACAATAGTAACTTAGCAAAGACAATATGAGAAAACCGTAGGCATTGGATCAGCGATGGATATTTGTGTTGGATGACATTCAGCATGTAATAGTCACGGCCTAGAGCGATACACAATAGCTCCAATTCATCAATTCAATGTAGGCATGTATTCCGTATATAGCCATACATACTTATAATAAGAACTTGCATGACATATTTTGTCCTACCCTCCTATGGCAGCGGGGTCCATAAGGAAATCTAAGGGATATTAAGGCCTCCTTTAATAGAGAACCGGAACAAAGCATTAACACATAGTGAATACATGTACTCCTCGAATTACAGTCATCCCTGGAGAGTATCCCAATTATTTTCACCTTGGGGTCTACAGATCAGAACAATAACAAGTGCATATATAGCAGATAAGATCAAGAACTCAAATATATTGATGAGAACATAGAGGGTTCACATATGAAATCATGGCACTTGGGCCCTCGTGACAAGCATTAAGCATAACAAAGTCATAGCAACATCAATCTCAGAACATAGTGGATACTAGGGATCAAGCCCTAATAAATTGACTCGATTACATGACAAACCTCATCCAACTCTATCACCGTCCAGCAAGCCTACAAAGGAATTACTCACTCCCGGTGGTGAGCATCATGGAATTGTTGATGAAGAAGGGTTGATGATGACAACGGTGATGATTCCCCCTCTCTGGAGCCCTAAACGGACTCCAGATCAGCCCTCTCGGTGAAGAACAGGAGGTGGTGGCGGCTCCGTATCATAAAACTTGATGAGAATTTCTCTTTGATTTTTTTCTTCGTGAGATGGTACTTATGGACTTGGAAGTAGGGCAAACGGAGCACCGAGGGCCCCACAAGCTCAGGTGCTTCTAGCTCTTTGGTGGCCCCTTCTAGTAGATTTTTTTGCCCGTATTTTTTATATATTTCAGAAAAATTCTCCTTAAATTTTCAGCCCAATCCAAGAACTTTTATTTCTGCACAAAAATAACACATGGTAGTTTTGCTTAAAACAGCGTTAGTCTGGGTTAGTTTCATTGAAAGCATGCAAATTAGAGTCCAAAACAAGAGCAAAAGTGTTTGGAAATGTAGATACGTTTGGGACGTATCACTTATCTTGTTAGACTATTGACTCCTACTGCTTCAATTAAACCTTGGTTCTTAACTGAGGGAAATACTTTCTATTGTTGCGACATCATCCTTCCTCTTTGGGGAAATCCAACAACTCCTACGGGAGTAGCAGAAGAATTTCTGGCACCATTGTCGAGGAGTCTGCATCTACCAAATAAGGTGACTTCACACAAACCCTTTATTTGCTTGTTTTATTTTCTTCTCTAGTTGCCTTTTGCTTTTTATTTGCTTTCTTCTTTGCTTCCCAAAGATTTCTAAAATACCAAAAAATCTTGCGTTTATATTTGTGCTTTTGTTTCCACTATGTCTACTCCTAAAAATACCAAGCTTTGAGATTTTTCTAGCACTAATAGCAATGATTTTATTAGTACCACTATTGCTCCTCCTGCCACTAGTGCAGAGTCTTATGAGATTAAAGTTGCCTTGTTAAATCTTGTGATGGAAGATCAATTTTCTAGAAATTATAATGAAGATGTTGCTTCCCATCTTAATACTTTTGTTGAATTATGTGATATGCGAAAAACTAAAGATGTGGACAATGATATTATAAAATCAAAGTTATTTCCATTTTCTTTGAGAGATAGAGCCAAAGAGTGGTTAGTTTCTTTGCTGAAAAATAGTACTAATTCTTGGTCTAAATGCAAAGATGCTTTTATTGGTAAATTTCCTGCCACAAAAATTAAGGAACCAAATTATGAATTTTAAACAACTTAATCAAGAACATGTTGCACAATCATGGAAAAGAATGAAACTTATTCTTAGAAATTGTCCCATGCACGGATTAAGTCTTTGGATGGTAGTGCAAAATTTCTTTGCAGGACTAAACTTTGTTTCCAGAAACCTTCTATATGTTGGAGGTGGTACATTCATGGGGATTACACTGGTGAAGTCACCAAGCTTCTCGGCAACATGACAACAAATTATTCCCAATGGCACACCGAGCGCGCTCCAAGTGGTAAGAAGGTAAATTCTGTCGAGGAAATTTCCTCTCTTAATGATAAAGTTGATGTTATTATGTCCATGCTTGCTACTAAGAGTGCTACTATTGATCCAAATTATGTGCCTTTATCTACTTTTATTGAGCAAAATAAGGATAATATTTATGAGAATTTTATTTCAAGGAGCAATTTTAATAATAATGCTTATAGAGATAACTTTAATAATAATCCTAGACCGTATCCCAATAATCCCTCAAATAATTATGACAATTCCAATGGTAATTCTAATAATAATAATAATAATAATAGTAATAATAATAATAATAGGATACCCACGGAGCTTGAGAAAACTATTAAAGATTTTATTAATTCTCAAAAGGCTTTCAATACCATGGTAGAAGAGAAATTGAGTAACTTTGATGCTATGTCTAGAAATATGGATAGACTTGTATGTGATGTGGTTATACTTAAAATTAAATTTTTTCCACCAAATAAGGATGAAATGCATGAATCATTGAAAGCTAGTAAAGTCTCCATTGATTATAATAGAAGAATGATTGATATGCTTAGAGCTAGACGAGAACGAGAGGAATAGAGGCTGAATTGCGTTATCTTGCTAATAATGATGAGTATATTAATACTATTGGTGTATCTACTATCGAATCATTATTTAGAAACATTAAAGTTGATAATGATGGGGCTAGAGAAGAGTCAACTTTAGTTAGAAGGTGTCCATATTGTTAGGAGGGTGATAATCTTGATGCTAAAGATGATTAATTCACCCAACGCTTATGATCAGAACAAGGCTTTTATTAAACATACCATAGAAGCCCTTATTAAAGCTAATGAGGCAAAACTTGAGCTTGAGGTTTCTATCCCTAGAAACTTGCATGATGAGTGGGAACCCACTATTAAAGTTAAAATTAATAATTTTGAATGCAATGCTTTATGTGACTTAGGAGCTAGCGTATCAACTATGCCCAAAGCATTATATGATGTTCTAGGTTTTGATAATATGAATGAATGTTCTTTAAATTTGCACCTTGCGGATTTCACGGTTAAAAATTCTATGGGTAGAATAAATGATGTTCTTATAATTTCTATTAGAAATAATGTGCTCGTAGATTTTATTATTCTGGATATTGAATGTAATCCCACATTTCCTATTATACTTGGGAGACCCTTTAATTTCTAAAGAAAGGTATGAAACATTTTCCTAGAAAGAAAATCAAACCTACTTATGAATCTATCATGAGAGCCACATATGATCCATCTCTAAAAGAAGATAAAACTTGATAGATTGCATTATGCCTAGCTAGAGGGCATTAAACAATAGCGTTTGTTGGGAGGCAATCTAATATTTATCTTATTTAAAAAAAGTGTGTGTCAACATGATTATTGCTACCATAGTAATTGTTTTGTATCTTTTCTTTTATTTTTGTGTCAAGTTAGACATTTCGGATGTTGCAAATGCTTGTTTATTAGGTTCTGTGCAAAAACAGGAACTTTTGCTTCCAGTGTTTGAATTTTCATTCTATACTGAAGTGTGATCAATTGCTGATTTTTTTTTCGCATTACTGATTTGTTAATTGTCTGCATTTTCCTACTTTTCAGATTTTTTCGGAGTTACGAAAGTATGCTAATTAATTAGATCTTTACGTATTGTTCTGTTTTTTGACGGATTCTGTTTTCTTTTTCCTTGTTTGCTTGTTTTAAAGTTTCCATGGCTTATATTGGGGGATATAAATTTTAGAAATGGTAGGATACATTAGACATCATTTGGGAATAATTACGAATCTTGCCTTGACAATGCATGAGTAGATGATTTATTTTTATTATACGAACTTATCTCACGAGTTCTGTTAAGTTTTATGTGAATGAAGTTTTCAAGTTTTGGATGATTGTTTAAAGGTTGTATCTCCTTCAAATCCTGCAGTTCCTTAGTAAATTCAGCCTTGTTCTTCAAAACATGTCCTCGTAAATCCCCACCCCCACCCCATCCTATGAGATATCTGCTTAGTTTTAAGCTTAAACTGGAACACCGAAGCAATCCCTTGCCTTCACAGGTTTAGAGTAGATTTTTAAATACTTTGCCAAGGAAATCATCTCCCTTCAGCCAGTTGAGTTCAAATCCAAAGGACTTTGGCTTAGGTTCCATATGTTTCATAACATCTAGAGTTAATGGGTTATGGTAAATAAAAATCTGGTTAAGTTATGAACAGTGCATAAGGGTAGGCATTACTTGATTATCACATCATTCGCCACATTTGGTTAACCCACAAACAAAAAAAGGTTTGTGCATCCATCGTAAACCTAGTACATGCGCGCGCGCATACGGTAACCCTCGGTCGCTTTTGTTCAACAAGTAGCTATATTGAACAGAAAATGTGAAACTGTATCACCTTGCCTCACACCCTTTAAACTCCAGAAATTCCTTCCGAGTGTATCGTTGATCTTAACATTCAATTTCAGGGTCCTACCCATCACGACTGCTTAAAACCATTTCATCGAGGCTTCATTAAATTCTCCGTACTCCAAGCTATGAAATAGGAACCGCGGGTTCACTTTATCATATGCCTTCTCAAAATTCAATTTTAATACAACCTCCTGTTGTTTCTTCCTCCTAGACTCATGCAAAATTTTATGCAAATACATCACACCATCGATGGTGTTTACCCCTTTTATGAAGGCATTTTGACAAGGAGATGTCAGCTTATTCATATAAGGAGAGACCCTCATAATCATAGCTTTTGGAAAGATTAAAAAGAAACAAGCAGTAGAAATATGGGTCTAAATTGGTGGATAGTATCAGCATCGTCCCCCTAAGACATCAGCGTTATCACACCAAAAAAAATTCTACTGAAGTCCAGCTTCCCTTCGTCGAATTCAAAAAAGCAAGCCATAACATCCTTCTTGATAAAAGGCAAACATGCTCGATAGAACTATAGTAAATCCATCAAGACCAACTGCCTTTTTTTCTACATGCTATCAATGCCATATTATATTTCCTCCTCCTTAAAAGGTATACAGAGGTCTCTCATATCATTCTCAGAAAGTTTTTCCACGTCGCACCACACATCACTCCCCGGCTTGCATTAAAAACCTTTTGCAGGACTAAATAGTGTTTTATAATAAGTTGTGGCGTGTTGCAATAGATCAGTAGTCCCCTGGATGACACCATCACCCTCCTTCAAAGAGAACATGTAGTTTTCCTTTTTTTCCCACCATTAACAATCTAGTGAGAGGAACTATATAATTATCACCTTTCAACATCTACTTCTCACTGAATCTCTTGTGCCAATATCCATCCTCTTCTTCTTCCAAAGCTTGACACAAAGCACTCTGGATAAAGCTAATTCTGGCCATTTGTTCATTGTTTAAAGGTTGTATCTCCTACAAATCCTTCATCAGTGAAGCCGCCTTGTTCTTCTTCAAAACATGTCTGCTTATCTCCGCCTCCCCCCCCCCCCCCCCCCCCCACACCCCATCCTATTATATATCTGCTTATCTTTTTAGCTTGATCTGGACAACAGCTAGGCAATCCCTGGCTTTCCCAGACCAACCATAAACCCTTTGGCAAAGAAATCATCTCTCTTAAGCCAGATGAGCTCAAATCAAAATGATCTAGGCCCTTTTCAATACAGTATAATTGAACATGCTCTCATACACGCTTAGGTTTTTAATACAGTATATCTTACTCCTCCGTTCCGAATTACTTGTCGCAGGTATGGATGTATCTAGATGTATTTTAGTTCTAGATACATCCATTTCTGCGACGAGTAATTTGAAATGGATGAAGTATTTGTTTTGGGTTAACTAAAATGTGCATCCATTTTGGTTAACCCAAAACGAATAAGATCCGTGCATCCATGGTAAACCTGGTACGTGCGCACATGCGGAAACATCCGGGTCGCTTTTGCACAGTTACTTGTACAATTTGATCCTAATTGCATGCGAGAGAGTAAACTCTTTTCCGGCCACAACTTTCCAGTGCCGTCGCTAACGCATCAGGATTTCGCCTAATCCTCGTCCAAGTCGCAAAGTTAACTCGCGCACGTACGCTCAGATCCTGTGGTGCATGCAGGCGGGCGCCACAGTAACCTCCCGTCAGCAAGCGGGCAGTTGAGCATCAGCAGTCGCGTCACACATGCATATCGATCCACGGCACCACCTCCAAAACCGCCGCGCGCGCCCCACGTCGTTGATCGGTTCCCTCCTCCCCCTCCCCGTCGTCGAGCGCCTCGAACCGTCTATATAAACCGCCATGCGCGCGCCCGATCGGAGCACAACTGACCCGGCGCACGTACAAACAGGGCAGGGGCGCGCGCACACGCACCCGCCCCCTCCGCATAACCCACACACACTCGCTCCGTCTTCGTCTTGGCCTGCTCTGCCCCGCCGCTAACACAACCCATAATTAGGCGAGAGAGGAGATCAGCCACACACCGAGCAGGAACAGTTCCGACTGGACCGCGCCCACCCTCTGGTTTACCTCTCTCTCTCCACCGCCGTCCCATTGGCGACTCACTCTGCTTCGCTCCCAAGGCCGTCCGGATCCGCCGTCCGACGCGATCTGGGTCTGGGCGCGTAGTGACAACACAGTCGTGACATGGGGACGGCGTCCGGCGACGACGACCGGCACGTGATGCACCAGGGCGGCGGCGTGAACCTGTCGGCGCGGCGCCCCTTCTCGGAGGCGCTGCGGTCGGGCCTCGCCGAGACCTTCTTCCCGGACGACCCGTTCCGCGGGTTCGGCGCGCTGCCGCCCAAGGAGCGGGCGTGGGGCGCGCTCAAGTACTTCGTGCCGGCGCTGGAGTGGGTGCCCCAGTACGGCATCGACAAGTTCAAGTTCGACCTCCTCGCCGGCATCACCATCGCCAGCCTCGCCATCCCGCAGGGCATCAGCTACGCGCGCCTCGCCAACCTCCCGCCCATCATCGGCCTCTGTACGTTCTTCTCCGATCGCTTCGCTCGTCACGCACGGTTGAGATTTGGACGTACGTATACGGTTGCGTTGCATGCGCGCCGACTAATATAATTTGTACTCGACGGATGGGTGTGTTCCAGATTCGAGCTTCGTGCCGCCGCTGCTGTACGCGGTGTTCGGGAGCTCCAACAACCTGGCGGTGGGCACGGTGGCGGCGGCGTCCCTGCTGCTGGCGTCCATCATCGAGGACGAGGTGTCGCCCGAGGACAACCCGGAGCTCTACCTGCACCTCTTCTACACCGCCGCCTTCTTCACCGGCATCTTCCAGACGGCCCTAGGCGTCTTCAGGTATACCCCTATATGCGCTACCAAATCATCAGTCATTCCGTCCGTTATGACGATCGTCTTTAACTAACTGACTGTGGAGAGTTATGGTGGTGAAGATTAGGGCTGATAGTGGATTTCCTGTCGCGGTCGACGATCACGGGGTTCATGGGCGGCACGGCGATGATCATCATAATGCAGCAGCTCAAGGGGCTTCTGGGGATGAAGCACTTCACCTCCAAGACCGACCTCATCTCCGTCGTAGGCTCCATCTTCAAATACAGACACGAGGTGATCTCCCTTTCAATTCGCTCATCATCCCACGTAGACGTAGCACCACTGCGCACTTCTCCCTCTGCCGCCGGCCGGCACTGCACAACGAGGACTGGTTCTTCGCCACTCCTCTATTTTCCAGGTTTTTTCTGGTCCGGTAGTTTCTGTTCCATTTTTAGCGCCCCCGTCTCGTGAATGTGCCAACTACCACAAGTAGCATGCAGCCGCGCCCTAGGAACTAGAAAGGCGTGACTGCGCTAGCATATCGCAAGGAAGTTGCTGTAACCGCCCCTGGAACTTCTCCGAGGAATAACCCTGTATAGCAAGAAAAAGGAACTTCTCCCATGTAGGAATAATAACCGTGAACGTATGAATTTCTTTTTTAGAAAAGAAGGATCACCGTCGGCCCCTGCACACACACCCATATACTGTATTTATTCAAGTGTAAGTAACGTACGAACAGGCAAACAAATTTGATTTTTTTTAGGGAAACAAACAAGCATATTAGCTTCTGCCTAGGAAGCGGCGTCTCGTTTTGGACAGACCTATGACCATGTTCTACGCCCATTTGTGCACATGAGAAGTCGACGTGTAGCAGTGCCACGTTGTTGCTTTTGAAACAAACGATCTCTGATGGCAACTGCACCAGCCATGGGATTCTCAACTGGACCATCTGTCTCCTCTTTTTTTTTTTTTTTTTTTGCTAGTGGAGATGGCAGAGTGCAATTCTCGGCGTATGCTTCATCTTGTTCTTGTTCTCCAGTAAGCATCTGGTAAGTGGGGATTTTACTTGGACGATACTCGAATCTAGTCAAAAGCAGTATATGCTACCCTAATCCACTGCTGATTTCCTCCTTTTTTTTTTCCTTCTGACTTGCAAAAATTCAGAAAAAGAAAATGCCACATTTATTCTGGGTGTCGGCCATTGCGCCGTTCATGGTTGTCGTCATCGGAGGCGTCTTTGATTTCCTTGTCCACGGTGATGAGCACGGCATCCCAATCGTAAGTCGTCGCCCTCCATTTACCTACTTTCATATGTGCTGTTAAGACCTGAAAGCCAAGATCTATTTCAGTTTCTGCCTGCCTAACTACACCATGTCTTTGTTCGCTGTGTGCAACAGGTTGGTGACCTCAAGAAAGGGATTAATCCCATCTCCATTTCACAGTTGAGGTTCAACGGCAAGCACGTAGGGGTAGTTGTGAAAGCAGGGCTCTTGTCTGGGATCCTAGCTCTCGCAGTACGTCTAGCCATGACGAATTCTTCAATCTTTCCGCCGAGCCAAGCGTTTATCATCGACTTATATATATATGTATATACACGTTGATCATTTTCAGGAAGGAATAGCCGTGGGACGAAGTTTGGCCATGATCAAGAACGAACAGATCGACGGTAACAAGGAGATGATCGCGTTCGGCATGATGAACATCGTCGGTTCTTTCACCTCCTGTTACCTCACCACAGGTACGTACTACTGCTTAGGATTAAACCTGCCAGCAGCCTCTGCACTGCAGATTCTCTTCAGAGACAAGAGAGCGACATGTCTTGCCTGATGAATCTGTGACTCTTGGCAATGACAAGGCTGCGTTTGTTGTGCGTTCCAGGGCCCTTCTCCAAGTCGGCGGTCAACTTCGACGCCGGGTGCAAGACGCCCATGTCCAACGTGGTGATGTCGGTGTGCATATTGCTGGTGCTGCTGTTCCTGGCCCCTCTGTTCAAGTACACCCCGCTGGTGGCCCTCTCCTCCATCATCGTGGTCGCCATGATCGGGCTGATCAAGGTCAAGGAGTTCATCCGCCTCTACAGGGTCGACAAGTTCGACTTCTGCATCTGCATGGTCGCTTTCGTGGGCGTCGTCTTCTTCACCATGGTCATAGGCCTTAGCGCATCAGTAAGAACCTCATGCTGCTTTCTACCCTGATCATCATCGCCATTTTTTTCAGCCAGTGCCGTGGTGACCGTGTTTCCCAGCATAACGTCGATCGATTGATTGATGTGCAAACGTCGCATTTGCAGGTCGGCTTGTCTGTGCTCAGGGCACTGCTGTACGTGGCTAGGCCGGCAACCGTCAAGCTCGGAAACATAACGGGGACCGAGGTCTTCCGGGACGTAAAGCAGTACCCGCATGCCAAGAGCGTCCCCAACATCCTCGTCTTGCAGCTGGGCTCTCCCATATATTTCGTCAACGCGGGCTACTTGCGAGAGAGGTGAGCAGAGCACGACGACGCCTTCTCTTAGGTTTATGATCATATCGCGTAATTGAGATGTTATACTTGCAATGTAGGATTTTGAGATGGGTTGAAGATGAGGAGCACATTTGCAAGGGGCACGGGCAAGACTTGCAATGCCTGGTTCTTGATCTTGGTGGTAATTAACATTTAACCCTGCCATTTCATCTAGTAGTATTTTCTTGGGGCGTCGATCATTAACTTTTTGACTTAACTGAACATGGCAGGCGTGACTTCAATCGACAACACGGGGATCGGGATGCTAGGAGAAGTTCACAAGGGCCTGGACCGGAAGGGGATCATGGTAACTAAACAAAAAACCCAACACTACAAGTTACTGCTAAGTAGCAACTCTGAATGTCTAGTTTCAGAATTTTGCTGATGTCGTGCTCTTGGCGGTCTTCAGATAGCTCTGGCGAATCCCAGACTGCAGGTGACGGAGAAGCTGGTGGTGTCAGGGTACATCAAGGACACCATAGGGGAGGAGAGCGTGTTCCTGACCATCACGGACGCCATCGCGTCGTGCCGGTACGGGCTGCGGAGGTTCAGAGGCAAGGAGGGATGCAGCGAAGTATAGCGGCGTTTAGACAGTGTGGATGTAGATATTGTGGCGTGGCACAAGCGCAAGAAGAAGAAGAAGATGCATAAGTAGATTGGGCGCCTGGATGGACTCTGGATGTGCTGAAAGCTGTATCTCGAAAGGATTCAGGGGAGGTTCATGGTCATTGTAAGGGCTTGGGCCTCGGGGGAGAAGATAGCGAGGCGGGCGAAAGAAGTGCTCTCTTCTTGTGTATAGACCAATTTAGATTTCTCGGAGGTTACCGCGAACCTCGCATATTTGCTCGTATCGGGTTTACGTTGTAGAATTTGTAAGGAAAGACTGTTCCATTGCTAGATGATGAATAAATCATACTTCCTCTGCTACAAAGTGATGGGGGAAGTCATGCATCTAAGTAGTATCGTGGTGTCAAAAATGTCTTATATTTCGATACGAAGGGAGTACCATGTAATAGACGGGTTCATGTTTTACTGCAAGACCGTAACAACGTCAACAAGTGAACTAGTGCCCAGTGCCGGCGAGCCATCGATGGTGTTATGCTGCTGCTGTTATTTTCTCGTCAGCTTATTTGGATCTCTTGTGTGTCCAGACGTATCTCCATCCCCGTTTCGAAAAAGAAAGGAAAAAGGTATCTCCAGCAATCGTATGGACGTGCGCGCGGGATAAAATAGGGCCTGAGTAAAGCAAATTACGTGAACTGACACAAGAGATGAACAGACTAAGAAGCCAAGTCTTTCCCGTTGACTGATCTATCATCGTCATATATAAAACGACAGGCACATGCTCAACTTCAAGTTGAGATATATATATAACCAGGACCGCAAACGTTCTCAGTGGCAGGGCATTCAGGACCGCAAGTTGATCAGTATGAACTATGAAGGAAGGATGAAGTAGACGCGTAACTGAAGAACAGCACAGGAACGATCAGTTTTAGATCAGTGCACATTTTAGCAGTATTCCACAGACAGACGTAATCCTAAGAGCAGCTTCACGGACAAAATGTCTTGGACGCATCGATGGGTACGTACGTGATAATGTTCTGCTTCATACTACTTATAATCTAGCCTGCGCGTTGCATGGGATTTCCGGTTTCAGTATGGCATTATCACTGATGCCTTGCGTGTGGTTCATTGAAATGAGCTGAGCGACGGCGTTAAACCCCTGCGGACAAGGTCGCTATCGGCCAATTTTGTACTGCTCCAACATTACACCGTACTGGTAGGTGCAAGCTCGTTCTTGTCTTTGCTGAGGTCTTCTTTGAAATCCAGTTGATAATTGAGACCATCTCTTGTGCAAGGTCTTCTCATTTTTTTACTGGATGGAAAAGGAGAATGCGCCAAGTTATTGCAGCCGGAATTGAGTTGATCTTCTTCTTTTTTGCGGGAAGAATCGAGTTTGATTGACGTTTGGTGTTTTCTGAATTTGCTCAACCAAAAAATTGCATGACCAAAGTCTTTAAAAATACGAGTAACACTGGAATGTCATAGGTGTAAAGAACTTATGCCTTGGTGTAACAACGGTGCAACATGCTGGCCACATGCATGATCACATGCACGCGCGCTTATTTTCTCTCTCTTTTGATATGTTTGAAATGTCCGTCCTCCTCATTTTCTGCCATTTCTTAAAAGCCACTCTAAATAAATTGGGCAAAATAATTTTATTTTATTGATTTTATAAAAATATTTATTGTTATTTCAAAAAATATTTTAAAAATCCTATGTTAAAAATATTTATTGTTTATTTAAAAAATATTCAGATTGTGTTTAAAAATGTTTATCATGTATAAAAAAATTATTGTGTATTTCAAAAAAATTGTGACAGTAAACAAACATATGCATCATGTGCTTAAAATGTGTTCATCGTATGTTCCAAAAACTAGATAACGTCCCACGCGTTGTTACTAAAGTTTATAGCAATTAAATGACTAAAAATAGTATAAGAATATAACAGAATAATACCGCACCACATTCTCATCATGTGATGGTAGAAAACCTAGAGGTAAATGGAGGGTGGATGCATGATATATTGCCTTGTGACATTCAAATACAATTATTTATAGCTGAAACAATAAAACAAAAAATACGTAATGTAGATGACTTGCATGTAGTGTAAAGTGGAACGTGAAATGGTTGCATGCTCGCTTGGTGATGTGGAGGTTTGCATGCGGTGAATTGTTGCATGTGCATTTAAATGAGATCACTTACTTAGATATAGGATGTTCATTGCGGATTTCTAAAAAATGTTCATTTTGTGTAGTATAATGTTCATCATGCATGTTAAAAGTGTAAATCATGTTTTTCAAAATGTCATCGTGTGTTTTAAGTGTTCATACTGTTTGAAAAAATGTTTATCATGCATTTGGAAAATTTTGTCACCGTAAACAAAAAAGTCCATCGTGTATTTAAAAAATGGCCATGGTATGTTTCAAAAATGTTTTTAGGTATTTTAAAAAGGTTTACCATGTAGTTAATAAATAAAGATGTGTATTTCAAAATTTTAGTCGTATATTACAAAAAATATTCAACATGCATTTCTGGTTTTCAAAAAAATGCTCACATGTATCAAAAAAATGTTCAACAAGTATTTTTGTATTTATATTTTAATGTACACTATAAAATATTTTATAAAATAAACCAAAAAGAAAAAAATGTGAAATGAAGCATAAAAGAATGGAAGGAAAATAAAATAATATATTATGTGTTAAAAAATGTTCATGGTTTTTTAAATCAAGTATTAAAAAGACGTTCAGATAAAAAACGAACTAAAAATAGTAATATAAATAGAAAATAGAAAAATAAATAGAAAAAGTGTAAAGAGAAACGAAAATGGAAATTGGGGAAAGAAAAAAAGAATCAGTCAACATAAAGAAAACATGTTAATCATTCTTTAAACAAGGCAAACATTTTTGCAAACACTATGAAGAAAAAGGAACCAGAAGATTGTAAAAAAAGAAGAAGCAAAAATGGAAAAGGGGGGTTGACATTGTAGAACTCTTACGAGCGGAGAGGGTTAGATTGCTAGATGAATAATTTGTACTTCCTCTGCAAGTGATGGAAGAAGCCATATAGATGGGTTAATCATTTACTGCAACAACGTTCTTCAAAATATCTTTTAAACTTCGAAAGTAGTAGTTAGAGAACTAATCCAACAGATTGCCTCGAAAAAGAAAAAGAAAAAGAAAAAGAACAATCTAAAAGCAAAGACCATAACTCATCATAGAAACAAACGTCTCCCCTTGTGATCTTCCACCAAAAATTTCTTTTGGACAAGACTGCAAACGAAGCTGTAGTATTAACGGAACTAGTGCGCATTGATAATTTTTTGGTTTTGCTTATACCTTACCCAACACCCCTACCGAAATGTGGGAACGAACGACGTGCAGCTTGACCAGATATCAGCACATATATTACAAGGAAAACACGAGCAAACCAATTCATAGTAGTATAAAACCTCTTGAGTGAGTTTTGTCCAAGCAGCATATGCAACATCAGTTCAGCATGTTTTGAACATCCCGGCGTACAGCAAAATGACAAGCATATACTAGTACGTAATTATGTTTATTTATTGCCAGAGCCAGAGATCTTGTACAGTGCATGACAGACAGACTTTCACTACGAGAAGGCTTTTATTCTAACTAGCTGCAACGCACGTCTCAACCAAAGAACACATTATTCATGTGTATTGAATTCTGTAGTGCTAATAATCCCTGCCTCTCTAAAGGTGAAATTCAATACAAACCCCACATTTATCTTCTGAGGATGTATGCGAAGTTGGAGCAGACAAAAAAGAAGTCATAATCCAAGATGAAACCGCAATCGTAAAGTAAAGATTTCAGAAGTATGTCTAATTTATTCTATGAACTTGGAAGGACTTGTAATACATATATGCATTGTCCAAGTGAACATGGCAGAGATGCAAACTGTCAACAAGATATACAAAAAAGAACGCGTCTTGGAACAACTGGATTTGTTCCCTCTTGGATTCAGGCTACATGTTATCTTCAGAATTTGAATTGATGGGCTCGACTACAGCGCCACAGTGGGAGTTACAGCACGCACCACGAGCTTGAAGAGTTCTCCGGTAGCCAGGACCATTATGCACCCATTCCGAGTCTCACCTCCAGGAGTGCAACATTCATGAACAAAAAATGAAGAACGAAAATTTAATAATTTGTGTATGACATGGCATGCAAGCCACACTTTCTCCAGGCTAATCTTAGTCCTGGTAAGATAAGCAATGAAAACTTGTCCTATCAACATCTCAACAATGGAGAAAGGTCTACTATTTCAAAATGGAAAACTGTACAATAAGGAAATTTCCATGATTAGATCTTGTGCTAGGATAGTCATTGTTTCACAAACCTAAAAAGAAAAGAAAAAATCACAGAAAAATTTAGGAAGACCAAAGCCACACAACAAGGCCTTCCTAATGAGATGAATATACCATCAGGAAAATAAATCATACCAACAAGGCCTCCTATACAAATCACAAACTTCTATATGCTCCTCTTATCTTCCTCTCGCCTTTCCAATGATTGTTTACACAGTGTACATGCCGAAGACTTCATTTCTCTTATACAGAAGACATCAAGCTCAAAAAGGCCATAAACTCATGGTCATATCATCTCTTTGGGAAACAACCAGTCCTAGCACTGCAGCTAGATAACACAAAAGTTGAGCTTGAAACCACAGTAACCCATGCAGCTAACTGCTATTTACTCACATATCACATAAAAGAAAAATAAGCTAACTGCATATTCATATTCAGTTATAAAGTAACAGAAAGCAAACAAAAAAATACCGAAGAAACTATCAGTTCTAGAAAACAATTTTGCTGTCCTCGAAAAATAGAGATTGTGCTTTCAGCTTTGTTATTAATCGGAAACCGCTGTAATATGACTTCCTATTGTGTCCTAAACTTTCAAAGAGCTTAGAAGCCATATACAGTATGCTATAATACCTGGCATGCAGATCAAGGAGGCATTTCATCAAACAAATAAGGGCATCTGAAATTCATGTTCTGCTATGCACCCAATGCACATTAAGCGCAGAGCACAATACAGACTATAGATGACAATAGAGTAAGTAGATGTCAGGGTCGAGAGCATGCACCTCACTAACTCAGGAACCAAAGATCCTAAAGTATGAACATCTCCACCAACAGTCATACACGCATAGGGGACATACCATTTCTAGATCTGCACATTGCCCATCTTGGGAAGAAAGAGTTTCTAGATCTGCACATATGCAGTCCTCGAATCATTGGAACCCCTTGGTAAAAATATAGACATATTCTGCATGAACTAATGTGAGAACTTTCACACAGAGACAAATAGTAACCTGAACTCTTGCCAAATGAGGGTGCACAAAATACAACACTATATTCCCGTATAAGATTGCTCTCTCAGGAATAAAATATAGTTATATATTTCTAATGGAACAAAATACACTTGTCGGCATGAAATAAGAGGCCGTCAAAGCTGCACTGTCTGTTTGAAATAGAAATCAGAAGTGAAGATGTTTAAGATCCATTGACAACATAAGAAATTGGATTATCCACACAAAAAAGGGAAGAAGAAATAAAAAAGAGCAAATGACAACTAAAGGACATACATATGTGTGAACATTTGATGATTCCCGTGTAAGAGGGATGCAATGTGATGAACAAGAGTAAGCTCATCAAGCAATAACTGTCAGTTTGTCACCTTAGCAATTCAATAATAGTAACTATCACTACAATTAACAACAAAGAGTGTATACTCAGCCTTAGAGAAGTAGCATAGTCCAATCTTCTCAACTGATTCTTCTTGCAGGACGGTCCAAATTCCTGTAGCTAAAAAATTACAGGCGGCGTTAGATGGCAGGACTGTATTTGGGCTCAAGATGCTACTATGGTCACCCTCGAGGACATGTAAAAAGGATAGATAAAAAAATTACTAACCATTAATACATTCATTTGTCTCAAGTATACACATGTGATTCATTCAGCACGTTAATCTGATGCATCCAATAATTAGATAATTGCATGTGGACCCCTTTGTGTGTTCATTGTATATACCTTGAGCGTCTCCGAGGATTTGGATGGCACTGCCGGTAGTGTAGTTCCGGCGATTAGCACTGCCGAGCCTTCCGGTGGCGGCACCGATTACCCTTCCGGTTCATGCTATCTTCTGCAAATCGATTGGTTCTACCATACACACTGCATGCACATATAGTATACACAACAATTTCAGATTTAAGCCTGGAAACACACTCTCATACAATTCACTCCCCTATACAGAACAACTTCAGATTTATGCTTGGGAGGCTGGGACCAAGTACGAACCACAAGGTAATGAATGTTCAACTATAGTATTGAGAATAATAATGTAAAAAATATAATTTTATCTTTTACGCGTATGTCAGAGAGCTCTACATCCAGAGAAGTATCTCACTGATTGTTTTCACCCTTTTATAGGTCACTGTACACCGAAGCAATAAGCATAAGATGGAGATATTCCTGAGCAATTTTCCATATGCTCCAATTTCCTTTGTACTCTTTCTCAGATTGTTTTGAAGAAAAGAGCTGGGAAGCAACCACAGGTCCATCCTCTATTGTAGTAGCTCCTCCATTATTTGTGTTGTAGATTCCTGTGTGGATCCTAACCAGATATGATTGTTCTCCACAAAATTGTTTTGGCTGGGTAACAGAAGAAGAAAAAGAAAGGAGAAGTGCTTGGCTCGGCGGTGGATCTCGGGCTGGTCACGTACTACTGGCTGGGGAGGATCTCCACGCTGTCGAGCTCTTCCTGGGCTGGTGCTTCTGGTTCGCCACGATCGGAGACCCTATATGAAAGCCTGCAGAGCGCGTAAGTGGGGCAAGTGGAGGCGTACCTAGGTCGCCGCCGCGGCGGGCGGAGGAGCAGCCGGAGTGCTGTGCGGCGAGGTCGGGAAAGAGGCGCAACCGGCGAGGATCTGGTCGCGGAGCTCGCCAAGGCGCGCGGCGACATCGGTGCGCATGGTGGCGGAGAAGACCCAGCCCTCGGGCTCCTTCCAGGACGCCTCGTGCCGCTCCTCCTCGTGCTTGATCCGGATGTAGGACGCCCGCCCCATCTTTTTCCCCGCCATCGCAGACGCCATCTCTCCATTCCTCCGCCGCTTTGCCGCTCCGGTTGCTTCGGGAGGTTGGTTCCTCGCGCCTGGGGTAGCAGAGGAGAGGAGAAGCGGCGGGCGGCGGCGATGGGAACAGGGAGGAGTTCTGTGGCGGCTGGGGGAGAGGGGAGAGCTATGGTTGGGGTTGGAGACGTGATATTTTTTTCGCAACTGAGACGTGATGTTGGTTCGGGGTTATGAGGTCTTGAGCGAATTAGTGGGCATGCGTGGAGACCGTACGTTGGTGGCAGACCGGCAAAACATTTAATCTCGTCCATTCGTTTTGATGGCAGACCACCGAAGTAATACAGACTCTTAGATACAATTAAGTGGGTTAGATCCAAGGGTGCTGGTTAATTTGTGTACACTAAGTTTGGTGGGTGTAGGGTATTTCATGTTTGCTCTTTTAATAGTAGTATAGATTCATGTTTGCTCTTTTAATAGTAGTATAGAAGAGTTTCTCGGCCTATACCGCGGCCAAACTGTGTCTGTCCTCCAAGTCTCCAGCCAGCCTCTCCCAGCCCTCACGGAGCTGCATCCTCTTCTGCAGTGTTGAAGTCGCCGTGATCGGCACCCCCGGCAGGAGCAGCCATGCTGCCCTCAGTGATGTTGAACTCGCCATGATCGGCACCCCCGGCAGGAACGGCCATGCTGCCCTCGTCTGTAACTGTAAGCATTCAGCAGCAAACCATGGTAAACGTGACAGGTCAGACAAACAAACTTGCGGAGAACACACGAACTACACATACACTAACATACATGATCAGGCAGCTGACACTGAGCTCTAACGCGGGAACGATATAACTCACCGGGGTTGACAGCATCGGCCAGTGGCATCACGGAAGGAGGCTTCTTGGAGCACGTCCAGCCGGTACAGTCTTCGAGGCTTTTCTTCATGCAGTACACCGGCTTGCGTGGCCATTGTTTCGTGCACACTTTGTTGTGGTGGCAGTAGCACGCGGCGAAATCGGACCCCAGCGTTCCCTGGACCGCGAGGAAGGAGATCAGCATGGCCAGCACCAGGGCCTTCCCGCCGCGAGCCGCCATTGCGCGATCGGTCGAGCTCGCGAGTCACACTGGAACTGGGAAAGTGCTACTGGTAGGCAGTGGGGGTGTGGATGTGTAGGGGTGTGCAGCGGGCGCCTGAATTTATAGCCGAGCGGCGCCGCACTGTTCATCCACTTAGTTTCGCGGACTGATCGATCGGTGCGCGTCGGATTCCCGATCAACGGCAGATGGCAGCGATGAACCGCACTAGCTTTGTTACCGCTTGCTATGATATATGCAGGATTAGTGTTCAAGTTGGATTCGATGCCCTTTTACTTGTTAGCACGACAGAGTAGGCGAGACGTCCATTCATCCTGCTCTTCTTGGCAAGGGCTGGGCGTCCCAGATTACTAGATTTGGCACCGCCAGACAGGCATGCAACCTCTGAACATCACAAGCGAACGCATGAAGTGGACGCGTAACTGAAGAACAGCTCAGGAACGGCCACTTTCAGATCAGTGCACTAGCAGTGTCCCACGGACAGACGTATCCTAGGAGCAGGTGAACCGTGAACGGACAAAATGTCTTGGACGCATCGATGGGTACGAACGTGATAATGTTCTGCCTAATCTAATCTAATCTAATCCAACTTATGCGTCAGTACAAGAGATTTCCGGTTTCAGTATGGCAGTGAGCTGGTGATCACTGATGCCTTGCGTGTGGTTCATTGAAACGCCTGCAGACAAGGTCGCGGTCGGACAATTTTGTACTACTCCAACATTACACCGCACTGGTTGGTGCAAGGCTTTTGAGGAAACGCTGGTTCTCTTTGTCTTGGCCGAGTGGTGTCTTCTTTGAAATCCAGTTGGTAACTAAGACCATCTCCTGTGCAAGGTCTTCTTTTTCGTTTACTGGACAGGGAGAATGCGTCAAGTTACTGCAGCCGGAACCGATTTGATATTCTTCTTTTTCGCGCGATGAATCGGTTTTGATTGACTTTTGGTGTTTCCTGAATTTCTTCAACCAGAAAATCGCATGGCGAAATACTTATCATCCAAGCGTGTGATCGCTGTTGTACTAAATCAAAGACGCTTAATGACTATTTTTTTTAAGAAAAGGCATAGCGTCCGACTTTATAAATAAAGTCAAACCAACGAGTCATCCAACAAACGACATAGAGTATCAGTTAAGTCACCGGCATACAAGCCAAGAACAAACCACAAGGGTCGGGTAAACAGGCACGTAGGCCACGCAAAGTCTCAACAAAAAAAAGAATGGAAAGTTACATCTCGGAGGAGCAGACGAAGCAGGTGCTAGACGGACAACACTACACCTGCGTAAAATATTTCCTTACGAAGGATCTTAGCTGGAAAGATTTTATTGGTTAAGAAAAGTGAGGCGGGCCCATCCCCCGAAAATGGAGCGGGGGTGTATTAGTTAGGGATGGAAGGTTTAGTAGCTTTTAGTAAAAATTATGTGGGCATAGCATTTTTGGGTGCTAGACATAGGTCAACGGCAGAGTCACGGGACTTGGCGATGTATGCCTATGCCATGGCTATCTTGTTAAAAAAGAAAGCTCCGCCGAAAAAATGCTCCTTTCCCGCGTCGTTCCCCATGGGCGACACGGGCGGTGACCTAAACCTACCTTCACTGCCAACTCTCCCTCCTCCTCACATCTTGTCGTCGCCAAAGAGAGCATGTTCGGTATCTTACTGAAAGAACCAAATCAAAGAAGGTTTTACTAAGAGATCTACGCAGGCTTTAAAAATGGTAATGCAAGAAGCAAGCGAGAAAGCACAAAATGGATGAGAGAATTCTAGATTTGATACAATGCCTTTTGATTCTGAGAATGTCCGCTTGTTTTTTTCTCGAGAATTTCTGTTTGTTGCCTTACTTTCAATCATACTTGTGTTGTGTGCACGTTTTTAATTTCTTTAAATGCACTCCATTTGTAAGTAGTACTCCAAAATTTCTTTCTATAATTTATTCATTTTCAACATTGTATGTCCAACACTCTTGCCCCATATAGATCGCTAAATTAATACAGTATGATTCAAGAACATACTAAAAAACATAAGATCTTCCTTATGTCGTTTTTGCTTTTTCTATGTCAAGAATGGGGCAATTTAACACGCACAGGGAGCAGTATTCACTTGGAAAACACTCATTCTCATCCGGATGCACGCAGCCGTCCAAGCGACCGTCTCGCGCGCCGTCGGATCGCGGCGCATCGTACGGTCAGGATGCTTTCTGACGGGGGTGTGGACGCGCGTGCCCTAGGTGTTTTTTTTGCTCCCACCCTCGTGAGCTCGGTCGTCCCATCTGCTTTCATCCCCATCCCTCTCTAGCTTTGGCAACAACGCAGGCGACTGCGAGATCCAGAATCATGGCGGGGGTGGGAGAGATGGATGTTGCCGGGACGACAAGGGAACCGGAGGTTCGGGCGGTAGTGAGCACCGTCGGCCACGGCGCCGAGCTACACGACCCCCCTGTAGTTGCAGCGGCGGACGAGAGGTATGGTGCCCTGCAGTTCGCAGCATTTTTCTCCTCCGCTTGCATGATTTCCTTTTAGCGGTTCATTTCGCAGTTAATCCCAGCAGTTTCCAGCGTTGGATGAGTACATCCGGGTCGAATGCATAGTATAGATCTGTTGTTTGTTCAGGGGTTTCAGTTGAGCCGCTACTCCCTTCATGCCGCCAAATTCATCCCCCATTTAATCTAGGGTTTGTTGTGTAGATCGGATTAATTTGGTTCCATGTTGTAGCTAGGTTTTATAGTTGAGATTTTAGAGGTAGGGGACGAGATTTTTATAGGTAGGGGATGAGATTTCAGAGTTGGAGGACTAGATTCTCAATGGTCTTTTTTGTGATGCTGCTATTTGGTTAGTCAAGTTATGGTTTTCTTCCTGTATTTGTTGTTTAGATTAGGTTTTTTAGATGAAAGTCAGTGTAGTCAGAGCCTTATTGTTTGTTTTATTTCTATATTCAGACAAGATTTTTCCATCTTATAGTGTTTTGCTGCATGTAATTGTTTTAGACTTTTTTCTTTGACTTGATTGTGTCGCACGGCTAATTGTTTAGTTTTTCTGGATTTACCCACTCTTAAGTAATTGCAAGAAAGGAATGCTCATTTTTTTGCTTCATTGTTATGCTTGGTAGATGTTGAGTATGCTGGAATCGAATGCCCATCACTTTCTGTAGTAATTGTACAATGGTGTTTGTACCCAATACATTTTTTATTCATTTTGATTTTTGCAGCTACATGTCAGACGAAGAAGTAATGGAGTCTGATACTGCATTCAGCCAACGTTTCACAGCAAAACACTTGCGCGAAGTTGCGAAGATAAAACTTAATCCTAGCAAGAGGCGCTACATAAATGAAACTGCCTTCGGTGATCTCACGAGCATCTCGCCTTTCACAGTGCCACATGATCTGATGGAATGGTTAACAATGAACATTGACACTGACAGTCGTGAGCTCAGGTATTGCACCCACCTCCTTTCTTATTCCTTTTTTCTCATGCATCATGTCTGCAACATATACTTTCTTTCTTTTTTAGGTCATGTTGATAGCAACCAATGAATACATTTTTTGGGGTTTTCAGGCTGAGTCGGACTAAGGTCATTGTGTTTACTCGAGACATGGTGAAGAAGGTTTTCAATATCCCATCAGGCAACAGACCAGTTGAGCTTTTCAAGAGACATGAGCATTGTGAGCTCCACAACATTTATCACAAGAATGGCAGGGCTTCAATTGCGCATACAGTGGATGTGCTTCATCGAGCTAGGAATGATGATGGCGATACTACGAAGAGGTCATGGGTGCTCTTAGCGCTTGCAACAGTTTTAAATCCAAGCACTGGCAACATGGTGCCACTAGAGTACTTGGAAAGCCTTGAAGAAATGGACAAGGTTACTGAATTTGCTTGGGATGAACATGTTTTAAGTGTTGCAATGAGAGAGGTCAAGAAGTGCCAGGACAAGATAAAATCACAGGCTACTTCTTCATTCTGGGTTGGGGGCTGCTTCCCTATGCTCGCGGTATACTTCTTTCTTTTTGGAATTTTTCTATCTATCGCGACATGTTTTTGTTTTCTGTAAGCACATCTTTTTCTTATTGTGTGTGATATATTATATTTTGTCTTTGTTGGGAATCGTAGCATAATTTAAAAATTTCCTACGCTCACCAAGATGCATTATGGAGTCTACTAGCAACGAAGGGAAGGAGTGCATCTACATACCCTTGTAGATCGCGAGCGGAAGCGTTCCAATGAACGTGGATGACGGAGTCGTACTCGCCGTGATCCAAATCACCGATGATCGAGTGCCGAACGTACGGCACCTCCGCGTTCAACACACGTACGGCGCAGCAACGTCTCCTCCTTCTTGATCCAGCAAGGGGGGAGGAGAGGTTGATGGAGATCCAACAGCACGACGGCGTGGTGGTGGATGTAGCGGGTCTCCGGCAGGGCTTCGCGAGCTTCTGCGAGAGAGAGAGAGAGAGAGAGAGAGAGAGAGAGGTGTTGCAGGGGAGGAGGGAGGCGCCCAAGGCTTAGATGTTGCTGCCCTCCCTTCCCCCCACTATATATAGGGCCAAGGGAGAGGGGGGGGACGCAGCCTTGCCCCTTCCTCCAAGGAAGGGTGCGGCCAAGGGGGAGTCCTTCCCCCCCAAGGCACCTCGGAGGTGCCTTCCCCCTTTAGGACTCTCCCTTTTTTTCTTATCTCTTGCGCATGGGCCTCTTGGGGTTGGTGCCCTTGGCCCATATAGGCCAAGGTGCACCCCTTACAGCCCATGTGGCCCCCCCGGGGCTGGTGGACCCCCGGACCCCTTTCGGCACTCCCGGTACAATACCGATAAAGCGCGAAACTTTTCCGGCGACCAAAATAAGACTTCCCATATATAAATCTTTACCTCCGGACCATTCCGGAACCTCTCGTGATGTCCGGGATCTCATCCGAGACTCCGAACAACTTTCGGGTTTCCGCATACATATATCTCTACAACCCTAGCGTCACCGGACCTTAAGTGTGTAGACCCTACGGGTTCGGGAGACATGCAGACATGACCGAGACGCCTCTCCGGTCAATAACCAACAGCGGGATCTGGATACCCATGTTGGCTCCCACATGTTCCACGATGATATCATCGGATGAACCATGGTGTCGAGGATTCAATCAATCCGTATGCAATTCCCTTTGTCAATCGGTATGTTACTTGCCCGAGATTCGATCGTCGGTATCCCAATACCTTGTTCAATCTCGTTACCGGCAAGTCTCTTTACTCGTACCGCAATGCATGATCCCGTGACTAACGCCTTAGTCACATTGAGCTCATTATGATGATGCATTACCGAGTGGGCCCAGAGATACCTCTCCGTCACACGGAGTGACAAATCCCAGTCTCGATCCGTGCCAACCCAACAGACACTTTCGAAGATACCCGTAATGCACCTTTATAGTCACCCAGTTACGTTGTGACGTTTGGCACACCCAAAGCACTCCTACGGTATCCGGGAGTTGCACGATCTCATGGTCTAAGGAAAAGATACTTGACATTGGAAAAGCTCTAGCAAACGAAACTACACGATCTTTTATGCTATGCTTAAGTTGGGTCTTGTCCATCACATCATTCTCCTAATGATGTGATCCCGTTATCAATGACATCCTATGTCCATAGTCAGGAAACCATGACTATCTGTTGATCAACGAGCTAGTCAACTAGAGGCTTACTAGGGACAGGTTGTGGTCTATGTATTCACACATGTATTACGATTTCCGGACAATACAATTATAGCATGAATAAAAGACTATTATCATGAACACAGAAATATAATAATAACCATTTATTATTGCCTCTAGGGCATATTTCCAACAGATCGTATCTTCTATACGACTCATGCTCGACCTTTCGGTCCTCCGTGTTCCGAGGCCATGTCTGTACATTCTAGGCTCGTCAAGTCAACCTAAGTGTATTGCGTGTGTTCCGAGGCCATGTCTGTACATGCTAGGCTCGTCAACACCCGTTGTATTCGAACGTTAGAATCTATCACACCCGATCATCACGTGGTGCTTCGAAACAACGAACCTTCGCAACGGTGCACAGTTAGGGTGAACACTTTCTTGAAATTATTATAAGGGATCATCTTACTTACTACCGTCGTTCTAAGCAAATAAGATGCAAAAACATGATAAACATCACATGCAATCAAATAGTGACATGATATGGCCAATATCATCATGCTCCTTTGATCTCCATCTTCGGGGCACCATGATCATCTTCGTCACCGGCATGACACCATGATCTCCATCATCATGATCTCCATCATTGTGTCTTCATGAAGTCGTCACGCCAACGATTACTTCTACTTCTATGGCTAACGCGTTTAGCAACAAAGTAAAGTAATTTACATGGCGTTATTCAATGACACGCAGGTCATGCAAAATAATAAAGACAACTCCTATGGCTCCTGCCGGTTGTCATACTCATCGACATGCAAGTCGTGATTCCTATTACAAGAATATGATCAATCTCATACATCACATCTTCTGGCCATATCACATCACATAGCACTTGCTGCAAAAACAAGTTAGACGTCCTCTAATTGTTGTTGCAAGTTTTTACGTGGTTTGTAGGTTTCTAGCAAGAACGTTTCTTACCTACGTATGACCACAACGTGATTTGCCAATTTCTATTTACCCTTCATAAGGACCCTTTTCATCGAATCCGTTCCAACTAAAGTAGGAGAGACAGACACCCGCTAGCCACCTTATGCAACTTGTGCATGTCAGTCGGTGGAACCAGTCTCACGTAAGCGTACGTGTAAGGTCGGTCCGGGCCGCTTCATCCTACAATGCCGCCGAAACAAGAAACGACTAGTAGCGGCAAGAAGAATTGGCAAACTCAACGCCCACAACTGCTTTGTGTTCTACTCGTGCATAGTAACTACGCATAGGCCTGGCTCATGATGCCACTGTTGGGAATCGTAGCATAATTTTAAAATTTTCCTACGCTCACCAAGATGCATCTATGGAGTCTACTAGCAACGAGGGGAAGGGAGTGCATCTACATACCGTTGTAGATCGCGAGCGGAAGCGTTCCAATGAACGTGGATGACGGAGTCGTACTCGCCGTGATCCAAATCACCGATGACCGAGTGCCGAACGTACGGCACCTCCGCGTTCAACACACGTACGGTGCAGCGACGTCTCCTCCTTTCTTGATCCAGCAAGGGGGGAGGAGAGGTTGATGGAGATCCAACAGCACGACGGCGTGGTGGTGGATGTAGCGGCTCTCCGGCAGGGCTTCGCCGAGCTTCTGCGCGAGAGAGAGAGGTGTTGCAGGGGAGGAGGGAGGCGCCAAAGGCTGTAGTGTGCTGCCCTCCCTCCCCCCCTTTTATATAGGCCCCCAAGGGGGGTGCGCAGCCCTAGGAGATGGGATCTCCAAGGGGGGGGGCGGCGGCCAAGGGGGGAAGGGGTTGCCTTGCCCCCCAAGGCAAGGGGGAACTCCCCCCTAGGGTTTCCAACCCTAGGCGCATGAGGGGGAGGCCCAAGGTGGCGCCCCAGCCCACTAGGGGCTGGTTCCCCTCCACTTTCAGCCCACGGGGCCCTCCGGGACAGGTGGCCCCACCCGGTGGACCCCCGGGACCCTTCCGGTGGTCCCGGTACAATACCGATAACCCCCGAAACTTTCCCGGTGGCCAAAACTGGACTTCCTATATATAATTCTTCACCTCCGGACCATTCCGGAACCTCTCGTGACGTCCGGGATCTCATCCGGGACTCCGAACAACTTTCGGGTTTCCGCATACATATATCTCTACAACCCTAGCGTCACCGGACCTTAAGTGTGTAGACCCTACGGGTTCGGGAGACATGCAGACATGACCGAGACGCCTCTCCGGTCAATAACCAACAGCGGGATCTGGATACCCATGTTGGCTCCCACATGTTCCACGATGATCTCATCGGATGAACCACGGTGTCGAGGATTCAATCAATCCGTATGCAATTCCCTTTGTCAATCGGTATGTTACTTGCCCGAGATTCGATCGCCGGTATCCCAATACCTTGTTCAATCTCGTTACCGGCAAGTCTCTTTACTCGTACCGCAATGCATGATCCCGTGACTAACGCCTTAGTCACATTGAGCTCATTATGATGATGCATTACCGAGTGGGCCCAGAGATACCTCTCCGTCACACGGAGTGACAAATCCCAGTCTCGATCCATGCCAACCCAACAAACACTTTCGGAGATACCCGTAGTGCACCTTTATAGTCACCCAGTTACGTTGTGACGTTTGGCACACCCAAAGCACTCCTACGGTATCCGGGAGTTGCACGATCTCATGGTCTAAGGAAAAGATACTTGACATTGGAAAAGCTCTAGCAAACGAAACTACACGATCTTTTATGCTATGCTTAAGATTGGGTCTTGTCCATCACATCATTCTCCTAATGATGTGATCCCGTTATCAATGACATCCAATGTCCATAGTCAGGAAACCATGACTATCTGTTGATCAACGAGCTAGTCAACTAGAGGCTTACTAGGGACAGGTTGTGGTCTATGTATTCACACATGTATTACGATTTCCGGACAATACAATTATAGCATGAATAATAGACAATTACCATGAACAAAGAAATATAATAATAACCATTTATTATTGCCTCTAGGGCATATTTCCAACAGTCTCCCACTTGCACTAGAGTCAATAATCTAGTTCGCATCACCATGTGATTAACACTCACTGGTCACATCACCATGTGACCAACATCTAAAGAGTTTACTAGAGTCAACGATCTAGTTCACATCACTATGTGATTATCACTCAATGTGTTCTGGTTTGGTCATGTTATGCTTGTGAGAGAGGTTATTAGTCAACGGGTCTGAACCTTTCAGAACCGTGTGCTTTACGAATATCTATGTCATCTTGTGGATGCTACCACGCGCTATTTGGAGCCATTTCAAATAATTGCTCTACTATACGAATCCGGTTTACTACTCAGAGTCATCCGGATTAGTGTCAAAGTTCACATCGACGTAACCCTTTACGACGAACTCCTTTCCACCTCCATAATCGAGAAAATTCCTTAATCCACTAGGTGCTAAGGATAAGTTCGACCGCTGTCATGTGATCCTTTCCCGGATCGCTATTGTACCCCTTGACCAACTCATGGCAAGGCACACTTCATGTGCGGTACACAGCATAGCATACTGTAGAGCCTACGTCTGAAGCATAGGGGACGACCTTCGTCCTTTCTCTCTCTTCTTCTGTGGTCAGGTCTTGAGTCTTACTCAATACTCACACCTTGTAACACAGCCAAGAACTCCTTCTTTGCTGATCTATTTTGAACTCTTTCAAAATCATGTCAAGGTGTGCGTTCTTTGAAAGTATCATCAAGCGTCTTGATCTACCTCTATAGATCTTGATGCCCAATATGTAAGCAGCTTTATCCATGTCTTCCTTTGAAAAACTCCTTTCAAACAACCCTTTATGCTTTCCAGAAATTTTACATCATTTCGGATCATCAATATGTCATTCACATATACTTATCAGAAATGTTGTAGCGCTCCCACTCACTTTATTGTAAATACAAGTTTCTAACAAACTTTGTATAAACCCAAAAACTTTGATCGCTCCATCAAAGCGTATATTTTGACTCCGAGATGCTTGCTCTAATCCATAGAAGGATCGCTGGAGCTAGCATACCTTTTAGCATCCTTAGGATTGACAAAACCTTTCTGATTGTATCACATACAACCTTTCCTTACGAAAACTAGTAAGGAAACTTGTTTTGACATCCATCTGCCAGATTTCATAAATGCAGCTAATGCTAACATGATTCCGACGGACCTAAGCATCGCTACGGATGAGAAAAACTCATCGTAGTCAACTCCTTGAACTTGTGAAAATACTCTTTGCCACAAGTCGAGCTTCATAGAAGGTAACATTACCGTCCATGTCTGTCTTCTTCTTAAAGATCCATTTATCTCAATGGCTTGCCGATCATCGGGCAAGTTCACCAAAGTCCATGCTTTGTTCTGATACATGGATTCTATCTCGGATTTCATGGCCTCGAGCCATTCGTCGGAATATGGGTCTACCATCGCTTCTCCATAGCTCGTAGGTTCATTGTTGTCTAGCAACATGACTTCCAAGACAGGATCACGCATTACTCTGAAGTAGTGCGCATCCTCGTCATCCTACGAGGTTTGGTAGTGACTTGATCCGAAGTTTCATGATCACTATCATAAGCTTCCACTTCAATTGGTGTAGGTGCCACAGGAACAACTTCCTGTGCCCTGCTACACACTAGTTGAAGCGACGGTTCAATAACCTTATCAAGTCTCCACCATCCTCCCACTCAATTCTTTCGAGAGAAACTTTTCCTCGAGAAAGGACTCGTTTCTAGAAGCAATTACTTTTGCTTCCAGATAGGAGGTATACCCAACTGTTTTTGGGTATTCTATGAAGATGCATTTATCCGCTTTGGGTTCGAGCTTATCAGCCTGAAACTTTTTCACATAAGCATCGCAGCCCCAAACTTTTAAGAAACGACAACTTAGGTTTCTATAAACAGTGTCGTCTCAACGGAATTGCGTGGTGCCCCTTTTAAAGTGAATGCGGTTGTCTCTAATGCCTAACCCATAAATGATAGTGGTAATTTGATAAGAAACAACATGGTATGCACCATATCCAATAGGGTGCAGTTATGATGTTCGGACACACCATCACACTATGGTGTTCCAGGCGGTATTAATTGTGAAACACTTTCCACAATGTCTCAATTGTGTGCCAAACTCGTATCTCAGATACTCATCTCTATGATCATATCACAGACATTTTATCCTCTTGTCACGACGATCTTTAACTTCACTCTGAAATTGCTTGAACCTTTCAATAATTCAGACTAGTGTTTAATCAAGTAAATACACTCAGCATCTACTCAAATCATCTGTGAAGTAAGAACATAACGATATCCACTGCATGCCTCAGCATCCATTGGACTGCATACATCAAAATGTATTACTTCCAATAAATTGCTCTCTTGTTCCATCTCACTGAAAACGAGGCCTTTCAGTCATCTTGCCCATGTGGTATGATTTGCATGTCTCAAGTGATTCATAATCAAGTGAGTCCAAACGATCCATCTGTATGGAGTTTCTTCATGCATATATACCAATAGACATGGTTCGCATGTCTCAATCTTTTCAAAAATGAGTGAGTCCAAAGATCCACCTACATGGAGCTTCTTCATGCGTTCTACACCAATATGACTCAAGTGGCAGTGCCACAAGTATGTGGTACTATCATTACTATCTTATATCTTTTGGCATGAACATGTGTATCACTATGATCGAGATTCATTTTAGGTGCAAGACCATTGAAGGTATTATTCAAGTAAACAGAGTAACCATTATTCTCCTTAAATGAATAACCGTTTTGCGGTAAACATAATCCAATCATGTTCAGCGCAACCACCAAATCTCGATGGTAGAGGGAGCATGCGATGCTTGATCACATCAACCTTGGAACACTTCCAACACATATCGTCATCTCACCTTTAGCTAGTCTCCATTTATTCCGCAGCTTTTATTTCGAGTTACTAACACTTAGCAACCGAACCAGTATCTAATACCCTGGTGCTGCTAGGAGTACTAGTAAAGTACACATTCATATAACGTATATCCAATATACTTTGTCGACTTTGCCTGCCTTCTCATCTACCAAGTATCTAGGGTAGTACTGCTTCAGTGACCGTTCCTCTCATTACAGAAGCACTTAGTCTCGGGTTTGGGTTCAACCTTGGGATTATTCACTAGAGCAGCAAACGACTTGCTGTTTCATGAAGTATCCCTTTTGCCCTTGCCCTTCTTAAACTAGTGGTTTTACTAACCATCAACAATTGATGCTCCTTCTTGATTTCTACTCTCGCGGTGTCAAACATCGCGAATAGCTCAAGGATCATCATAACTATCCTTGATATGTTATAGTTCATCACGAAGCTCTACTAGCTTGGTGGCAGTGACTATGGAGAACTATCACTATCTCATCTGGGAGATTAACTCCCACTCGATTCAAGCGATTGTGGCACTCAGACAATCTGAGCACACGCTCAACGATTGAGCTTTTCTCCCTTAGTTTGCAGGCTTTAAGAAACTTGTCAGAGGTCTCATACCTCTTGACGTGGGCACTAGTCTGAAATCTCAATTTCAGTCTTCGGAACATCTCACATGTTCTGCGATGTTTCAGAAACGTCTTTGGTGCCACAATTCTAAACCGCACCGAACTATCACGTAGTTATCAAAACGTGTATGTCATATGTTTTTGTAACATCTACAGACGACGCTGAGGTTCAGCACACCGAGCGGTGCATTAAGGACATAAGCCTTCTGTGCAGCAATGAGGACAATCCTCAGTTTACGGACCCAGTCCGCATAATTGCTACTACCAACTTTCAACTAAATTTTCTCTAGGAACATATCTTAACCAGTAGAACTAAAGCGCAAGCCATGACATAATTTGCAAATACTTTTTGACTATGTTCATGATAATGAAGTTCATCTGATTATGAACTCCCACTCAGATAGACATCCCTCTAGTCATCTAAGTGAAACATGATCCGAGTTCAACTAGGCCGTGTCCGATCAGCACGTGAGACGGACTAGTCAAGATCGGTGAACATCTCCATGTTGATCGTATCTTCTATACAACTCATGCTCGACCTTTCGGTCCTCCGTGTTCCGAGGCCATGTCTGTACATGCTAGGCTCGTCAAGTCAACCTAAGTGTATTGCGTGTGTTCCGAGGCCATGTCTGTACATGCTAGGCTCGTCAACACCCGTTGTATTCGAACGTAAGAATCTATCACACCCGATCATCACGTGGTGCTTCGAAACGACGAACCTTCGCAACGGTGCACAGTTAGGGTGAACACTTTCTTGAAATTATTATAAGGGATCATCCTACTTGCTACCGTCGTTCTAAGCAAATAAGATGCAAAAACATGATAAACATCACATGCAATCAAATAGTGACATGATATGGCCAATATCATCATGCTCCTTTGATCTCCATCTTCGGGGCACCATGATCATCTTTGTCACCGGCATGACACCATGATCTCCATCATTGTGTCTTCATGAAGTTGTCACGCCAAAGATTACTTCTACTTCTATGGCCAACTCGTTTAGCAACAAAGTAAAGTAATTTACATGGCGTTATTCAATGACTCGCAGGTCATGCAAAATAATAAAGACAACTCCTATGGCTCCTGCCGGTTGTCATACTCATCGACATGCAAGTCGTGATTCCTATTACAAGAATATGATCAATCTCATACATCACATATATCATTCATCACATCTTCTGGCCATATCACATCACATAGCACTTGCTGCAAAAACAAGTTAGACGTCCTCTAATTGTTGTTGCAAGTTTTTACGTGGTTTGTAGGTTTCTAGCAAGAACGTTTCTTACCTACGTATGACCACAACGTGATTTGCCAATTTCTATTTACCCTTCATAAGGACCCTTTTCATCGAATCTGTTCCGACTAAAGTAGGAGAGACAGACACCCGCTAGCCACCTTATGCATCTAGTGCATGTCAGTCGGTGGAACCTGTCTCACGTAAGAGTACGTGTAAGGTCGGTCTGGGCCGCTTCATCCTACAATGCCGCCGAAACAAGAAAAGACTAGTAGCGGCAAGAAGAATTGGCAAACTCAACGCCCACAACTACTTTGTGTTCTACTCGTGCATAGTAACTACGCATAGACCTGGCTCATGATGCCACTGTCGGGAATCGTAGCATAATTTAAAAATTTCCTACGCTCACCAAGATGCATCTATGGAGTCTACTAGCAACGAAGGGAAGGAGTGCATCTACATACCCTTGTAGATCGCGAGCGGAAGCGTTCCAATGAACGTGGATGACGGAGTCGTACTCGCCGTGATCCAAATCACCGATGATCGAGTGCCGAACGTACGGCACCTCCGCGTTCAACACACGTACGGCGCAGCAACGTCTCCTCCTTCTTGATCCAGCAAGGGGGGAGGAGAGGTTGATGGAGATCCAACAGCACGACGGCGTGGTGGTGGATGTAGCGGGTCTCCTGCAGGGCTTCGCAAGCTTGTGCGAGAGAGAGAGAGAGAGGTGTTGCAGGGGAGGAGGGAGGCGCCCAAGGCTTAGATGTTGCTGCCCTCCCTTCCCCCCACTATATATAGGGCCAAGGGAGAGGGGAGGGGCGCAGCCTTGCCCCTTCCTCCAAGGAAGGGTGCGGCCAGGGGGGAGTCCTTCCCCCCCAAGGCACCTCGGAGGTGCCTTCCCCCTTTAGGACTCTCCCTTTTTTTTCTTATCTCTTGCGCATGGGCCTCTTGGGGCTGGTGCCCTTGGCCCATATAGGCCAAGGTGCACCCCTTACAGCCCATGTGGCCCCCCGGGGCTGGTGGACCCCCGGACCCCTTTCGGCACTCCCGGTACAATACCGATAAAGCGCGAAACTTTTCCGGCGACCAAAATAAGACTTCCCATATATAAATCTTTACCTCCGGACCATTCCGGAACCTCTCGTGACGTCCGGGATCTCATCCGGGACTCCGAACAACTTTCGGGTTTCCGCATACATATATCTCTACAACCCTAGCGTCACCGGACCTTAAGTGTGTAGACCCTACGGGTTCGGGAGACATGCAGACATGACCGAGACGCCTCTCCGGTCAATAACCAACAGCGGGATCTGGATACCCATGTTGGCTCCCACATGTTCCACGATGATATCATCGGATGAACCACGGTGTCGAGGATTCAATCAATCCGTATGCAATTCCCTTTGTCAATCGGTATGTTACTTGCCCGAGATTCGATCGTCGGTATCCCAATACCTTGTTCAATCTCGTTACCGGCAAGTCTCTTTACTCGTACCGCAATGCATGATCCCGTGACTAACGCCTTAGTCACATTGAGCTCATTATGATGATGCATTACCGAGTGGGCCCAGAGATACCTCTCCGTCACACGGAGTGACAAATCCCAGTCTCGATCCGTGCCAACCCAACAGACACTTTCGGAGATACCCGTAATGCACCTTTATAGTCACCCAGTTACGTTATGACGTTTGGCACACCCAAAGCACTCCTACGGTATCCGGGAGTTGCACGATCTCATGGTCTAAGGAAAAGATACTTGACATTGGAAAAGCTCTAGCAAACGAAACTACACGATCTTTTATGCTATGCTTAAGATTGGGTCTTGTCCATCACATCATTCTCCTAATGATGTGATCCTGTTATCAATGACATCCAATGTCCATAGTCAGGAAACCATGACTATCTGTTGATCAACGAGCTAGTCAACTAGAGGCTTACTAGGGACAAGTTGTGGTCTATGTATTCACACATGTATTACGATTTCCGGACAATACAATTATAGCATGAATAATAGACAATTACCATGAACAAAGAAATATAATAATAACCATTTATTATTGCCTCTAGGGCATATTTCCAACAGTCTTCTTATTCACGTTATTTACATGGACCATTTGATATTTCTTCAAGCTGCCATCAACGAGCACCAATTGAATTATTCTCTTCCAAGGGCTTGCTTTGTGCATCAGATTGACTTTGATCTTGTGTTGGACTTTGACAAGAATAAGCTTTCTTTGGGCAAAGGCTCATTCGGGAAGTGTCGTGTAAGTTTTTTGTGTGGTTTACTTCCCTCATCCATTGCAGCATTGTTTCTTCCCAATTTTTACCTTCTTTATTTTTGCTTGTGTACTCATGGTTTAATTCTTGTTTCTTTTTGCTTTGTGTCCTGTAGTTTCGCCCTCTGTCAAAGATACCATACGCAGCATTGCCTGCCCAAGGCCCGGTAGGCAACAACAGTGAAGTTGCTCAAGATCAGCAGGTTTCGGACAGCCCGGATTGTGATGATACTCAAGATTGTGGAGCTGGAAATATAAACATTAATGATAACCAAGATGACGTGGCTGAGAAGAGAACCCTACGGAAGGTAGCAACCCAACGGATAATGGCAAAAGCACCGACGAAGATGTGTGTGGTTCGCTGGATGATTGCCTTCAAAACCCGGCACCATTTGGGGCAGTGCTTGAGGTGAGATTTTTTTTGTTGTTTTTATTTTTGTTGTTTAATTTTGTCACATACCTTTCTACATTTTATATTTTTTTAGTTCCATCATATGGTAAGTTGCATCCCTACTGACGACTGTCACTTCATTTTGCCATACATTTTTTCAGCTCCCATCACATATGGCTGCAATCTACGACAAGCACACAAAACTATATGATGCAAAGTTAAAAGGGGCTCCAAGTTCTTACAGGCAAGTGTTGCAAGCAATACATTGCAAGCGAATGGAGCAGCTTCTCAAAGATGTTCATGTTGCTTCGTCAAGTTCTCAAGAAGCAGTGGATGTTACCTTTGATGTATCGCTTCCTCACAGCAATGTTGTAGACAAGTCAGATGGTCATGGTTGTAGCAAGGAAAGTTCTAGGGAGAAGGTCGTAGATGAGCCAACAACTGACAAGGTGTTTGAGCCAGCTGAAGGAGCTCGAAGCAACTGTGCAAGTAGCATTGTTCATGAGCCTAATGGAGGCGATGTGGTTGAGCTGGGCATAGGAACTAGTGCTGTTGTCAGTGAGAACCTTGCACAATGTTTTGAGACTGCAAAGGAGAAAGTGTCCAGTGGTGAAGATACTGAGCATGGTCACCAACTCAGCCAGCGCAATCACTCTGTGCCGACTAGTGTGGCTGGACATTGGAGTGATGTTCCATCAATGAGTGTGTTCCAAGAGGGCACTGAGGAATATGAGTGGTGGATCAGTGTCCCAAATGTAGATGCGAACTCGAATGCTCCAACCCATGGCAACACTGTTACAACACCAAAGTCTTGTGATGTTTTTTATGTCACTCCTCAGGCTCCAATCTCAACAGAAGCAGAAGTTCCAGTGTATGATGTCACACCAACCTCTGTGGCTCCATTATCAAGCGGGACTGCCGGTATGCCCTGCCATGTTTTATCTTTGAACAAATCTCTCCTCACAACATTTTCTGGAAAATCTTTTTTTACTTTTTTCAGATGGACCATCAAAACCACAAGAAGAGCCAGTTGTTCTAGTTAGCAGCAGGGAACCAAGTCCCGACCTCAACGAGGAGAAGTTGAAGAGCAAGGACGAGAAGAAGCTCAAGAGCAAGAAAAGATTAGGGAGTCCAATGTCGGCTGGATCAAAGTACAAGAAAATCAAGACAGATTCGAAGACGGAAGCAATGTACCAGTACTATGTCATGAAGAGGTACAAGATGAAGAAGATGAAGAGAGGGGAAATTGAGTAAGTATCATCTTCTCTAAATTTTGCTTCCACCATTTTGTTATCTCCTATTTATTACATTTTCATCTTTTCAAACGCTCCTAACTACTGTGGTTTCCATCCTTCTTGTTGCAGGCCTCCTTTCATTAGGAATGGTGATTTCCACATTACCTACACGAACTTTCAGAAGTCGTTGAAGCCACGCGCTCAGATATGCAACGAAGTCATGTCTTTATTCGTCGAAACCTTCAACATTGAACAGTTGTCGTCTTCACATAAGCAGAAGAAATTTGCTTTCTCTGTTTTAATGATCGTTAGTTCATCTTTTGTTGCTCCCATTTAGTGCCATCATTTTTCTAGAGTTTTTTAGTATGCCCTATTGCAAAATTTCTCCATCACTTTTTCTTATGTTTTTCTATGCCCATGTGTGTTGCAGCTTCAACTCTCTGTCCACCCAGAAGTTTTTGATCCAAGTGTTTGTGCAAGAGAGCTGAGGAGGGCGTGCCAAAATTTTCAGATTTCAGTTTTTGACCTAGTAAGTTTGCTCCCAACAATTTTTTTACTCAATTTCTGTGTTTCCTTTAGTTTTTTGTGCTTTAAAGTTTATTCCATTTAACCTCTATCTTGTCTTCACTCTTTTTCTAGCTTTTCTTCACCATCCTTCGCGATGGCCATTGGATTGTTTGCGTCGTTAACCTCTTGCACAAGGAATTCAACATGTTTGACTCATTGGATAACGGAAAATTTGATGTTGCTGCAAGGAATCTGGTAAGTGACATTTTATCCTTTTATCTGTAGTTTTCATTGTTCATTATTTGAAAAAAACAGATCCCCAATGAACATGTGTTCAAAATCTTGATGGTGAATCCAAATGTGTCTGAAGTTTTAGTGGTTGTAGCTTTTTTTACCATCACTCTTTTATGTTTGACAAAGCCCCTACTTTTTTTGCCACTGTTTCCTATTTCTGTCAGTTTACCAATTTCAAGAGGATCGCTACGGAAGAGCCAGATTTCAAAGTGGATTTATCTTCTTTCAAACCAAACTGGCCCCTGCTTGACTACCCACAGCAGGCAACTCAGTGAGCTCTAATCACACACACACCTCCATAATAGTAGTGTTTACATGTCCTTTTATGTAGAAATCTTTAACTTTTTTCTACCCATTTTTTGAACGGCACCACGAAACAGCTTTGATTGTGGATTGTTTTCAACACTGTACTTGGAAAATTTCGACGGCAAGAGGATGAAAGATTTTAAGAAGGTAAAAATAGATAATCATGCTTTTTTGGGTACTTTTTCATGTGTTGCCTGTACGATATACGTTTGTTCTCTTTTCACCATTTTCTCTCTTATGCAGCAAAATATGCTTGATGTGCGGAAGACCATTGCTTCGAAGCTGTTTTTCCATCCGTTGAACAAGGTCTGCCCCGCTGATGTGCACAAGGCGATCATAGTGGCTTGAAGAAAGTGATCATCAAGCATTGAAGAAGGCGATTGCAGCGGTTTTGAAGATGCAACTTTGTAGTTTTTGGAAATACATTGTTGCCAGTAGTGTGCTATGTTCTTTTTTGTGTCAAATGAACTCCATGTAAAGCAAATCAGTTATGAGCCTCTGCTTGGCTGGAATGGTTCTCAGTAGTTTGTAGTAAGGAAACATAATTATATGTTTCGGTGATTTTTTTGGAAGCTATAACCGTGCGGTGGTTTGTTGGAAGCAAATTATAACAGTTTTGCTGCTTGGTACTCAACCTTTTCAAGTTTTATGGAATGCTTCTCAGTTTTTGTTACAAATATTTTCATGTCTGTTTTTCTAGTATGTGATGCCTTATCTTGTCACAAATTGTCCGACAACCACTTTTTGTCAGCAACAATGTTAAGGAATTGCTAGAGGAAGCATGCTCATGAAACATTTTTTGTACATTTTCTTTTTTGGAGCAACAGTTTGTGATAATTGTTGTTGGAAGAAGCATTTTGGTAGCTTTGACATAATACTAGAAGCATTTTAGCTTGCTAGAACAAGCATTCTCATTTTTTGTCCAATGCTTTTGAGCAATCAACACATTTTGAGAAACACATTTTTTCTTAATAACTGAAATTGTGTAATATTTCTTTTCAAATACATGCTCTCTTAATTCCCCACAAAACACAATATCAATGCTTCATTTTTTTTCACCCTCACTTCTGCAGCAATATCAACTTTTTTAGCATATGCGGTTTTAATGAGCAGTAACATGAACCAACATCTCAGATAAAGTTGACAGAAAATTCAGTAAAACTACATGGTACAAATATGTCTTTTTCGAAAGTATGCTTCAAGTTACTGATACATGAATTCAACTGCAGCAGTATAATCTAACTATTGAGCATGTCCCTCGACTTTCACCATTGCAGCTTTAAACTGGATGCATGATTGCATTGTGTGGCCTTCCTCGGAGCAAAACTGACATTTTGTTGTAAGATTAACAGCCATCATAGCCTTGTACTCAAGGAATGACTCACGAGTTTTGATAGTGTGTTCTTCTTCACTGCAACATGAACAAGTAACTTTCCTCTTGAGTTTAGGCTTGCTTGATGACTCCACATTGTCCGCTTTTTTGCTTTCTTTCTTGGCTTCTTTCTGAAGCTTCTTCTTATGCTCGTCTTCTCGCTGCTCTGATAATCCCCAATTGCAAGGAATCATCATAGCAATTTCCAAAGATGGAAGTGATAAGTATGGAGTGTCGAACCCACAAGGAGCTAAAGGTAAGATCAATATTCTCTCAAGTCCTATTTGTTGGGGAACGTAGCAGAAATTCAAAATTTTCTACGCATCACCAAGATCAATCTATGGAGTAATCTAGCAACGAGGGGAAGGGGAGTGCATCTACATACCATTGTAGATCGCGATGCGGAAGCGTTCAAGAGAACGGGGTTGATGGAGTCGTACTCGTCGTGATCCAAATCACCGATGATCCTAGCGCCGAACGGACGGCACCTCCGCGTTCAACACACGTATGGAGCAGCGACGTCTCCTCCTTCTTGATCCAGCAAGGGGGGAGGAGAGGTTGATGGAGATCCAGCAGCACGACGGCGTGGTGGTGGAAGTAGCGGGACTCCAACAGGGCTTCGCCAAGCGCTGCGGGAGGAGGGAGATGTGTCACGGGAGGGAGAGGGAGGCGCCAGGGCTTGGATTGCTGCTGCCCTCCCTCCCCCCACTATATATAGGGCCAAGGGAGAGGGGGGGCGCAACCTTGGCCCTTCCTCCAAGGAAGGGTGCGGCCAGGGAGGAGTCCTTCCTCCCCAAGGCACCTCGGAGGTGCCTTCCCCCTTTAGGACTCTCCGTTTATCTTATCTGTTGGCGCATGGGCCTCTTGGGGCTGGTTCCCTTGGCTCATATAGGCCAAGGCGCACCCCCCACAGCCCATGTGGCCCCCCCGGGGCTGATGGACCCCTTGGTGGACTCCCGGACCCCTTTCGGCACTCCCGGTACAATACCGATAAAGTGCGAAACTTTTCCGGCGACCAAAATAAGACTTCCCATATATAAATCCTTACCTCCGGGCCATTCTGGAACTCCTCGTGACGTCCGGGATCTCATCCGGGACTCCGAACAACTTTCGGGTTACCGCATACTAATATCTCTACAACCCTAGCGTCACCGAACCTTAAGTGTGTAGACCCTACGGGTTCGGGAGACACGCAGACATGACCGAGACGACTCTCCGGTCAATAACCAACAGCGGGATCTGGATACCCATGTTGGCTCCCACATGCTCCTCGATGATCTCATCGGATGAACCACGATATCGAGGATTCAATCAATCCCGTATACAATTCCCTTTGTCTATCGGTATGTTACTTGCCCGAGATTCGATCGTCGGTATCCCGATACCTTGTTCAATCTCATTACCGGCAAGTCTCTTTACTCGTTCCGTAACACATCATCCCGTGATCAACTCCTTGGTCACATTGTGCACATTATGATGATGTCCTACCGAGTGGGCCCAGAGATACCTCTCCGTTTACACGGAGTGACAAATCCCAGTCTCGATTCGTGCCAACCCAACAGACACTTTCGGAGATACCTGTAGTGCACCTTTATAGCCACCCAGTTACGTTGTGACGTTTGGTACACCCAAAGCATTCCTACGGTATCCGGGAGTTGCACAATCTCATGGTCTAAGGAACTGATACTTGACATTAGAAAAGCTCTGAGAAAACGAACTACACGATCTGTGCTAGGCTTAGGATTGGGTCTTGTCCATCACATCATTCTCCTAATGATGTGATCCCGTTATCAATGACATCTAATGTCCATGGTCAGGAAACCGTAACCATCTATTGATCAACGAGCTAGTCTCCTAGAGGCTTACTAGGGACATGGTGTTGTCTATGTATCCACACATGCATCTGAGTTTCCTATCAATACAATTCTAGCATGGATAATAAACGATTATCATGAACAAGGAAATATAATAATAACCTATTTATTATTGCCTCTAGGGCATATTTCCAACAGTCTCCCACTTGCACTAGAGTCAATAATCTAGTCCACATCACCATGTGATTAACACTCATAGGTCAGATCACCATGTGACCAACATCCAAAGAGTTTACTAGAGTCAACAATCTAGTTCACATCACTATGTGATTACCACTCAATGAGTTCTGGTTTGATCATGTTATGCTTGCGAGAGAGGTTATTAGTCAACGGGTCTGAACCTTTCAGATCCGTGTGTGCTTTACGAATATCTATGTCATCTTGTGGATGCTACCACGCGCTACTTGGAGCCATTTCAAGTATTTGCTCTACTATACGAATCCGGTTTACTACTCAGAGTCATCCGGATTAGTGTCAAAGTTCGCATCGACGTAACCCTTTACGACGAACTCCTTTTCACCTCCATAATCGAGAAAATTCCTTAGTCCACTAGATACTAAGGATAAGTTCGACCGCTGTCATCTGATCCATTCCCGGATCACTATTGTACCCCTTGACCAACTCATGGCAAGGCACACTTCATGTGCGGTACACAACATAGCATACTGTAGAGCCTACGTCTAAAGCATAGGGGACGACCTTCGTCCTTTGTCTCTCTTCTGCTGTGGTCAGGTCTTGAGTCTTACTCAATACTCACACCTTGTAACACAGCCAAGAACTCCTTCTTTGCTGATCTATTTTGAACTCTTTCAAAATCATGTCAAGGTGTGCGTTCTTTGAAAGTATCATCAGGCGTCTTGATCTATCTCTATAGATCTTGATGCCCAATATGTAAGCAGCTTTTATCCAGGTCTTCCTTTGAAAAACTCCTTTCAAACAACCCTTTATGCTTTCCAGAAATTTTACATCATTTCAGATCAACAATATGTCATTCACATATACTTATCAGAAATGTTGTAGTGCTCCCACTCACTTTATTGTAAATACAAGTTTCTAACAAACTTTGTATAAACCCAAAAACTTTGATCACTCCATCAAAGTGTATATTCTGACTCCGAGATGCTTGCTCTAATCCATGGAAGGATCGCTGGATCTATCATACCTTTTAGCATCCTTAGGATCGACAAAACCTTTCTGATTGTATCACATACAACCTTTCCTTATGAAAACTGGTAAGGAAACTTGTTTTGACATCCATCTGCCAGATTTCATAAATGCAGCTAATGCTAACATGATTCCGACGGACTTAAGCATCGCTACGGATGAGAAAATCTCATCGTAGTCAACTCCTTGAACTTGTGGAAATACTCTTTGCCACAAGTCGAGCTTCATAGACGGTAACATTACCGTCCACGTCCGTCTTCTTCTTAAAGATCCATTTATCTCGGATTTCATGGCTTCTAACCATTTGTCGGAATATGGGCCCACCATCGCTTCCCCATAGCTCGTAGGTTCATTGTTGTCCAACAACATGACTTCCAAGATAGGATCACGTACTACTCTGAAGTATTACGCATCCTCGTCGTCCCACGAGGTTTAGTAGTGACTTGATCCTAAGTTTCATGATCAATATCATAAGCTTCCACTTCAATTGGTGTAGGTGCCACAGGAACAACTTCCTGTGCCCTGCTACACACTAGTTGAAGTGACGGTTCAATAACCTTATCAAGTCTCCACCATCCTCCCACTCAATTCTTTCGAGAGAAACTCTTCCTCGAAAAAGGACCTGTTTCTAGAAGCAATTACTTTTGCTTCCAGATGTGAAATAGGAGGTCTACCCAACTGTTTTGGGTATTCTATGAAGATGCATTTATCCGCTTTGGGTTCGAGCTTATCAGCTTGAAACTTTTTCACATAAGCATCGCAGCCCCAAACTTTTAAGAAACGACAACTTAGGTTTCTCTAAACGGTGTCGTCTCAACGGAATTGCGTGGTGCCCCTTTTAAAGTGAATGCGGTTATCTCTAATGCCTAACCCATAAACGATAGTGGTAATTCGATAAGAGACATCATGGTATGCACCATATCCAATAAGGTGCAGTTATGATGTTCGGACACACCATCACACTATGGTGTTCCAGGCGGTATTAATTGTGAAACACTTTCCACAATGTCTTAATTGTGTGCCAAACTCGTAACTCAGATACTCATCTCTATGATCATATCACAGACATTTTATCCTCTTGTCATGACGATCTTCAACTTCACTCTGAAATTACTTGAACCTTTCAATAATTCAGACTTGTGTTTCATCAAGTAAATACACTCAGCATCTACTCAAATCATCTGTGAAGTAAGAACATAACGATATCCACTGCATGCCTCAGCACTCATTGGACTGCATACATCAAAATGTATTACTTCCAATAAGTTGCTCTCTTGTTCCATCTTACTGAGAACGAGGACTTTAAGTCATCTTGCCCATGTGGTATGATTTGCATGTCTCAAGTGATTCAAAATCAAGTGAGTCCAAACGATCCATCTGCATGGAGTTTCTTCATGCATATATACCAATAGACATGGTTCGCATGTCTCAATCTTTTCAAAAACGACTGAGTCCAAAGATCCATCTACATGGAGCTTCTTCATGCGTTCTATACCAATATGACTCAAATTGCAGTGCCACAAGTATGTGGTACTATCATTACTATTTTATATCTTTTGGCACGAACATGTGTATCACTACGATCGAGATTCATTTTAGGTGCAAGACCATTGAAGGTATTATTCAAATAAACAGAGTAACCATTATTCTCCTTAAATGAATAACCGTATTGCGATAAACATAATCCAATCATGTTCAATGCAAACACCAAATCTCGATGGTAGAGGGAGCATGCGATGCTTGATCACATCAACCTTGGAAACACTTCCAACACATATCGTCATCTCACCTTTAGCTAGTCTCCGTTTATTCCACAGCTTTTATTTCGAGTTACTAACACTTAGCAACCGAACCGGTATCTAACACCCTGGTGCTGCTAGGAGTACTAGTAAAGTACACATGTATATCCAATATACTTCTGTCGACCTTGCCTGCCTTCTCATCTACCAAGTATCTAGGATAGTGCTGCTTCAGTGACCGTTCCCCTCATTACAGAAGCACTTAGTCTCCGGTTTGGGTTCAACCTTGGGATTCTTCACTAGAGCAGCAAACGATTTGCTGTTTCACGAAGTATCCCTTTTGCCCTTGCCCTTCTAGAAACTAGTGGTTTTACTAACCATCAACAATTGATGCTCCTTCTTGATTTCTACTTTCGCGGTGTCAAACATCGAATAGCTCAAGGATCATCATAACTATCCCTGATATGTTATAGTTCATCACGAAGCTCTACTAGCTTGGTGGCAGCGACTATGGAGAACCATCACTATCTCATCTGGGAGATTAACTCCCACTCGATTCAAGCGATTGTGGTACCCAGACAATCTGAGCACATGCTCAACGATTGAGCTTTTCTCCCTTAGTCTGCAGGTTTAAGAAACTTGTCAGAGGTCTCATACCTCTTGACGTGGGCACTAGTCTAAAATCCCAATTTCAGTCTTCGGAACATCTCATATGTTCTGCGACGTTTCAAAAACGTCTTTGGTGCCACAATTCTAAACCGTTAGCATTACGCACTGAACTATCACGTAGTCATCAAAACGTGTATGTCAGATGTTTCGTAACATCTACAGACGACGCTGAGGTTCAGCACACCGAGCGGTGCATTAAGGACATAAGCCTTCTGTGCAGCAATGAGGACACTCCTCAGTTTACGGACCCAGTCCGCATAATTGCTACTATTAACTTTCAACTAAATTTTTCTCTAGGAACATATCTTAACCAGTAGAACTAAAGCGTATGACATAATTTGCAAAGACCTTTTGACTATGTTCATGATAATGAAGTTCATCTGATTATTTAATGAACTCCCACTCAGATAGACATCCCTCTAGTCATCTAAGTGATACATGATCCGAGTCAAACTAGGCCGTGTCCGATCATCACGTGAGACGGACTAGTCATCATCGGTGAACATCTCCATGTTGATCGTATCTACTATACGACTCATGTTCGACCTTTCGGTCTCTTGTGTTCCGAGGCCATGTCTGTACATGCTAGGCTCGTCAAGTCAACCTAAGTGTTTCGCATGTGTTCTGAGGCCATGTCTGTACATGCTAGGCTCGTCAACACCCGTTGTATTCGAACGTTAGAATCTATCACACCCGATCATCACGTGGTGCTTCGAAACAACGAACCTTCGCAACGGTGCACAGTTAGGGGGAACACTTCTCTTGAAATTTTATAAGGGATCATCTTACTTACTACCGTCGTTCTAAGCAAATAAGATGCATAACATGATAAACATCACATGCAATCAAATAGTGACATGATATGGCCAATATCATTTTGCTCCTTTGATCTCCATCTTCGGGGCACCATGATCATCTTTGTCACCGGCATGACACCATGATCTCCATCATCATGATCTCCATCATTGTGTCTTCATGAAGTTGTCACGCCAACGATTACTTCTACTTCTATGGCCAACGCGCTTAGCAATAAAGTAAAGTAATTTACATGGCGTTATTCAATGACACGCAGGTCATACAAAAAATAAAGACAACTCCTATGGCTCCTGCCGGTTGTCATACCATCGACATGCAAGTCGTGATTCCTATTACAAGAATATGATCAATCTCATACATCACATATATCATTCATCACATCTTCTGGCCATATCACATCACATAGCACATGCTGCAAAAACAAGTTAGACGTCCTCTAATTGTTGTTGCAAGTTTTTACGTGGCTTGAATAGGTTTCTAGCAAGAACGTTTCTTACCTACGTAAGACCACAACGTGATATGCCAATTTCTATTTACCCTTCATAAGGACCCTTTTCATCGAATCCGTTCCGACTAAAGTGGGAGAGACAGACACCCGCTAGCCACCTTATGCAACTAGTGCATGTCAGTCGGTGGAACCTGTCTCACGTAAGCGTACGTGTAAGATCGGTCCGGGCCGCTTCATCCCACAATGCCGCCGAAACAAGATAAGACTAGTAGCGGCAAGAAGAATTGGCAACATCTACGCCCACAACTACTTTGTGTTCTACTCGTGCATAGAAACTACGCATAGACCTAGCTCATGATGCCACTGTTGGGGAACGTAGCAGAAATTCAAAATTTTCTACGCATCACCAAGATCAATCTATGGAGTAATCTAGCAACGAGGGGAAGGGGAGTGCATCTACATACCATTGTAGATCGCGATGCGGAAGCGTTCAAGAGAACGGGGTTGATGGAGTCGTACTCGTCGTGATCCAAATCAGCGATGATCCTAGCGCCGAACGGACGGCACCTCCGCGTTCAACACACGTACGGAGCAGCGACGTCTCCTCCTTCTTGATCCAGCAAGGGGGAGGAGAGGTTGATGGAGATCCAGCAGCACGACGGCGTGGTGGTGGAAGTAGCGGGACTCCAACAGGGCTTCGCCAAGCGCTGCGGGAGGAGGGAGATGTGTCACGGGAGGGAGAGGGAGGCGCCAGGGCTTGGATTGCTGCTGCCCTCCCTCCCCCCCACTATATATAGGGCCAAGGGAAAGGGGGGGCGCAGCCTTGGCCCTTCCTCCAAGGAAGGGTGCGGCCAGGGAGGAGTCCTTCCTCCCCAAGGCACCTCGGAGGTGCCTTCCCCCTTTAGGACTCTCCGTTTATCTTATCTGTTGGCGCATGGGCCTCTTGGGGCTGGTTCCCTTGGCCCATATAGGCCAAGGCGCACCCCCCACAGCCCATGTGGCCCCCCCGGGGCTGGTGGACCCCTTGGTGGACCCCCGGACCCCTTTCGGCACTCCCGGTACAATACCGATAAAGTGCAAAACTTTTCCGGCGACCAAAATAAGACTTACCATATATAAATCTTTACCTCCGGGCCATTCCGGAACTCCTCGTGACGTACGGGATCTCATCCGGGACTCCGAACAACTTTCGGGTTACCGCATACTAATATCTCTACAACCCTAGCGTCACCGAACCTTAAGTGTGTAGACCCTACGGGTTCGGGAGACACGCAGACATGACCGAGACGACTCTCCGGTCAATAACCAACAGCGGGATCTGGATACCCATGTTGGCTCCCACATGCTCCTCGATGATCTCATCGGATGAACCACGATATCGAGGATTCAATCAATCCCGTATACAATTCCCTTTGTCTATCGGTATGTTACTTGCCCGAGATTCGATCGTCGGTATCCCGATACCTTGTTCAATCTCGTTACCGGCAAGTCTCTTTACTCGTTCCGTAACACATCATCCCGTGATCAACTCCTTGGTCACATTGTGCACATTATGATGATGTCCTACCGAGTGGGCCCAGAGATACCTCTCCGTTTACACGGAGTGACAAATCCCAGTCTCGATTCGTGCCAACCCAACAGACACTTTCGGAGATACCTGTAGTGCACCTTTATAGCCACCCAGTTACGTTGTGACGTTTGGTACACCCAAAGCATTCCTACGGTATCCGGGAGTTGCACAATCTCATGGTCTAAGGAACTGATACTTGACATTAGAAAAGCTCTGAGCAAACGAACTACACGATCTGTGCTAGGCTTAGGATTGGGTCTTGTCCATCACATCATTCTCCTAATGATGTGATCCCGTTATCAATGACATCCAATGTCCATGGTCAGGAAACCGTAACCATCTATTGATCAACGAGCTAGTCTCCTAGAGCCTTACTAGGGACATGGTGTTGTCTATGTATCCACACATGCATCTGAGTTTCCTATCAATACAATTCTAGCATGGATAATAAACGATTATTGCCTCTAGGGCATATTTCCAACACTATTTGCCATCGATACAGCTCTACGTATACCGAGTGTTTGCTTTCTTCTAGAAATGAGAAATAAAACTATGTTGTGGGTATAAAAATGATAGCTTTGCATGATATCGGAGAGATAAAATGTAGAAATAGGTGTTGTTAACATAAAGTTAGAATATATTACAGTATATTACAAATAGCGAGTGTGAAATAATGATGGATCGGTGCATGGAATTGTCCTAGGCAATTGTTAACAAGATCGGTAATTATTATTGCAATTTTATGTGAGGGAGAGGCATAAGTGCTACCTCTTGAGCACTGCGTTGGTTTTCCCTTGAAGAGGAAAGGGTGATGCAGTAATGCAGCATAAGTATTTCCCTCAGTTTTTGAGAACCAAGGTATCAATCCAGTAGGAGGCCACGCACGAGTCCCTCGCACCTACACAAACAAATAAATCCTCGCAACCAACGCGATAAGGGGTTGTCAATCCCTACACGGTCACTTACGAGAGTGAGATCTGATAGGTATGATAGGATAATATTTTTGGTATTTTTATGATAAAGATGCAAAGTAAAATAAAAGCAAAATAAAAGGCAATGGAAATAGCTTGTTGTTGGAAGATTAATATGATGGAAAATAGACCCGGGGGCATAGGTTTCACTAGTGGCTTCTCTCATGAGCATAAGTATTACGGTGGGTGAACAAATTACTGTTGAGCAATTGACAGAATTGAGCATAGTTATGAGAATATCTAGGTATGATCATGTATATAGACATCACGTCCGAGACAAGTAGACCGACTCCTGTCTGCATCTACTACTATTACTCCACACATCGACCGCTATCCAGCATGCATCTAGAGTATTAAGTTCATAAGAACAGAGTAACGCTTTAAGCAAGATGACATGATGTAGAGGGATAAACTCATGCAATATGATATAAACTCCATCTTGTTATCCTCGATGGCAACAATACTATACGTGCCTTGCTGCCCCTACTGTCACTGGGAAAGGACACCGCAAGAGTGAACCCAAAGCTAAGCACTTCTCCCATTGCAAGAAAGATCAATCTAGTAGGCCAAACCAAACTGATAATTCGAAGAGACTTGCAAAGATAACCAATCATACATAAAAGAATTCAGAGAAGAGTCAAATATTGTTCATAGATAAACTTGATCATAAACCCACAATTCATCGGTCTCAACAAACACACCGCAAAAGAAGATTACATCGAATAGATCTCCACAAGAGAGGGGGAGAACATTGTATTGAGATCCAAAAAGAGAGAAGAAGCCATCTAGCTAATAACTATGGACCCGAAGGTCTGAGGTAAACTACTCACACTTCATCGGAGAGGCTATGGTGTTGATGTAGAAGCCCTTCGTGATCGATGCCCCCTCCGGCGGAGCTCCGGAACAGGCCCCAAGATGGGATCTCACGGGTACAGAAGGTTGCGGCGGTGGAATTAGGTTTTTGGCTCCGTATCTGGTAGTTTGGGGTACGTAGGTATATATAGGAGGAAGAAATACATCGGTGGAGCAACATGGGGCCCACGAGGGTGGAGGGCGCGCCCCCCTACCTCGTGCCCTCCTGGTAGCTTTCTTGACGTAGGGTCCAAGTCCTCTGGATCACGTTCGTTCCGAAAATCACGTTCCCGAAGGTTTCATTCCGTTTGGACTCCGTTTGATATTCTTTTTCTACGAAACTCTGAAATAGGCAAAAAAAACAGCAATTCTGGGCTGGACCTCCGGTTAATAGGTTAGTCCCGAAAATAATATAAAAGTGTATAATAAAGCCCAATAATGTCCAAAACAGAATATAATATAGCATGGAACAATAAAAAATTATAGATACGTTGGAGACGTATCAATAAGCTAACATACTTTCTCTACTTGCATCATACGCACATGATTGGAACTCTAGCAAGCATCCGCAACTAATCATTAAGGTAAAACCCAACCATAGCATTAAAGTATCAAGTCCTCTTTACTCCCATACGCAAACAACCCCTTTACTCGGGTTTAAGCTTCTGTCACTCTAGCAACCCACCATAAGCGAACTATGAACATATTACAAACCCTACAACGGTGATCCCTCACGTGTGCGCGGCACGGAGGGCGCCATAGGACAACACCAATATAAAACATACAACTCAAACCAATCAAGATCATCAATCAACGCAAAGAACAAAAGAGATCTACTCAAGCATCATAGGATGGCAACACATCATTGGATAATAAATATGTGGCATAAAGCGTCATGTTCATGTAGGGGATTATAGCGGGGTGCGGGAGAGTGGACCGCCGAAAAGAGATGAGGAATGTGATGAAGACGATGATGTTGATGAAGACGATCACCACGACGATCACCATATGGAACAAGCGGCTGCGAGGATATTGCATCACCATCTGCATCATCTTTATCGTGTTGCACATCAGCAACATTAATCACCCCTTCCATATTGACTCCAGTCACAACAGAAATTTGCCCATGATGTAGCTCTCATCACCATCAACTCCAGCACCAGCAGCCCTTTTTTGGTTGTTTTTATTGCTGTAGAAAAAAATAATCACAACGTCAGTAAAAAAGGTAGAATGTAGAGAGGAACTAGTGCTTCTAGCAATGTATAACTTCAGTTTTTTTTTCACCTCATCATACTAAATAAAATGCTTCTACTACATGCTACAACAATGATTCACAGTGCTAGGCTAATCAAGGTGACAATGTTTACTACAAATTAGCTTTTGCCTAGTAGATGCAACATTTCTTCATGTCTAACTTTACTAGTGAAGAAACTTCACCAACACAACTACTATGTTTTAATTGCAACATAGCAAACAAAGCCAGTGACCAAGACAACTACTATTTTCACCACAGATAGCATTACCAACATGCACATATCGGAACAATTCACCACACATGCATCTTAACTCCCCCCTCCCTGAACATTTTTTAATGCAATTCATACTTCATGCTTCATGAAATTCAGGAAATCACAAACACAGTACACCCATTTTTTTGCTTCATACTTCACGAGAAGGAGCTGGATAGCTAGGGTTGGAGCTGGACAGCTAGGGTTTTGAGCAACTTACCCAAGCATGTGAGGAGCTAGTCGGGAACCTTTAGCAGAGAATACAGGAGGATCGCGAAGCTCCCTTGCAGCTCCAGACTGCGGAATCGACTCGTCGGCGAGAATCGGGGCCGATTTGGCTTGCGTGCCGCTGGATGGAGCACCGGAGCTTCGAGCCATGGCGGCTGACAACATAGACCGCACTATGTGGGGAGTTGCCATGGTGTGGGAAGGTGTACGGGGGCGATGATGCGTCGTCGGCGGCGGTGGTAGAGGCAATGATGCGTCGACGTCGGCGATGGTAGAGGGTGCGTTGGCGACGATGATCTAGTACTCGCCCTGGCCTCGGGCGGGTATAGAGGAGCTGCAAAGGAGGCGGGGATTTTGCTTCCACATCCAATGATTGCAGCAACGCGGGAGCAGGCAACGAGAGTTGTTGTTTCTGCTGACACGGACGTGGCTTCAATCCGACGGTCGCATGTAATTAAATCGACGGCTGTTTTGCAGGCTGTTAACTAGGGTTTAGCAGGCGGATGACACCTAGCAGCCGTCCACGCACATACTAAAACAAGGACGAGTGGTGACAGGTGGGGCCAACAGGCTCCACCTACAAATCTCATTACTGTGGCCCACTTGTCGGCGCCTCAACATCCCTAATTTGTTTTTTAGCTGGACCTCCCAGTGGTTTTGCATAGTGGCTCCAGCTAATGAATGCCCTTCTTCTCTTTCCCCTCACGACAGAGAAGCTGATCGATCAGAAAAGGTGATCAAATCAAACCAGTCCGCCAAAAAACAGAACAGCTTTCCACGCGAGGTCGAGAAGCCTCTCGAACCTTCCGGATTCCCTCAAACCCTAGCTTAAACCCTAGCATTCTCGCCCAAATTGGCGCGGCGGCCTCTATGGCTGAAGAGGAGAAGGCGTCGACGGCGGAGGGGGACGAGAAGGAGGACGTGAGCGACGTCGACGACTCGCCCCTCCCGGCGTTGAGGCGTCGCGCGGCGGCGAGCGACGACGAGGAGGAGGGCGATGGCGGCGGCGGTGGGGGGAGTGGTTCCTCGCCGCCGTCGAGGGTGGTCTGGTCCGATTCCGACTCCGACGAGCTGGGCGCGACCGAGGTGGACGGCGAAGACGAGGGTTCCGAGGAATGCGAGGAGGTTCGCAAGGAGTTCGACGCAGGATCTGGGGGCGGTGGAGAGGCCAAGGAAGTGACGCCGGATGAGGTGGCTGCGGCGCCGGAGGACGAGGGGAAGTACGAGGAGGAGGAGGATGCCCAGGCTGAGACGGGAGCCGAACTGAAAGAAGAGGACAAGGAGAACAAGGGGTTCGAGCCCGACGCCGTGCCGAGAACAGGTGCCTTCTACATGCACGATGATCGCTTCCAGAACAAGGAAAACCGCAGCCGCGGGCGCCAGAGGTTCGAGCCTTTCGTCTTTCCCTGGTTGCTTCCTCTTCGGATGTTCATCTGTTGCTCGGTAGTATGCTCTCTGACCGTACAAGCTAGTCTGGAAGCATGTGCATCGCATTAGTTGCAGCAAGGATTGTCGATCAAATTTAACTCTCCCACATGAAAAATGGAGAGGTATCTTGGTGGGAGCACCTACATGCTTAGAGTGATCCAACTGTTCCCCGATTGGAGATTGTATGATAAGATCGTGCATTCAAAGGAAACATCGTGTGACACTGCAAGCACTGCTTGTTGTAAGAGCTTAAACAGATGAACTGCTACCTAATTGCATTTTGTTACTCACTGGCATTGACTGCTTGGCACAACTTCTAGAGATTGGTAGAGTTTGATGTTGGCTCCCTTTTCTATATATTTTTTCCATCCGTATTCACTATAAATATTAGCCCATAGTGTCTTCCTGATGTATCAATGTTATCAATTCAGGGACTTTTTCGGTGGCCAAAAGTTATGGAATTCTAAAGATGATAGCGTATGGCTGCATGATCGGTTTAATGAGATCAATACCCATGATGTTCAACATGACAGTGTCTGTATCACGCCTTTCCCCCTATCTGTTATGTGCTAGTATTCTTACTGACTTCGTTGATTTGCTTTGCTTTGTTTAGACAAGGAGGCCAAGAAGTCCATTTAGAGCTTGGGCTGGTGGTAGAACTCATGATGTTAACCATGATCGGTTTGATGAGATCAATACCCATTATGTTCAACATGACAGTGTATGTTTCATGCCTTTCCCCCTATCTATTGTGTACTAGTATTCTTACTGACTTTGTTGATTTGCTTTGCTTTGTTTAGACAAGGAGACCAAGAAGTCCTTTTGGAGCATGGACTGGTGGTAGAACTCATGACGTTAACCATGATCGGTTTCATGAGATCAATACCCGTTATGTTCAACATGGCAGTGTGTGTATCACACCTTTGCCCCCTATCTACTATGTAGTGTTCTTACTGACTTCATTGATTTTCTTTGCTTTGTTTAGACAAGGAGGCCAAGAAGTCCTTTTAGAGCATGGGCTGGTGGTAGAACTCATGACATTAACCATGGTTATCTAGAAGGAACCAAATCCGCATCCTATTATCATGATTACAGAGCAGACTACAAGTATGGGAGTACCAACAACTACATTAGATTTCCAAAAGAGGCCAAAACTTCCTATTACAGCGCCAAGAACTACAGAAGTGTTCCAAGAAAATCCCATTCGTACTATGACGAGCAGAACTGGACAGAATCTCGTATCTGTTATGTGAATGCTAAAGGTTACAACAATGCACCAAATGTTAACAGAGGGAAACCATCAAGGCCCTACCAACCTACCTGGAAGAATACTTTCCAAACCTCTTCAGTGCAAAACAATAGGTAAAGTGTGAATTCACTCCCCCCTTCTTAGAGATTGCTAGCTGAATTTAGCATTAACTATGTTGTTGCCTATGCTTCATAGGACATATTCCAGATCACGGAATGAGGAGGGCTGTTCTGATACAGGTGTGGGAAAGAACTCACATCGAACTTTAGGTTTGCAGAATGAACAAGAGTTTTCGTCGAAGCAAGAACCCTCCTTTGTAGAAAGAAGGAAAGCACGACCTGACATTTTAAGTAAGCTCTTCTCATCCTCCGTTCGAATGGCACATAGTTCTCTGAAACCTCAATCTCGTCCCAGTTTTGGAGTGAAGGCATTTGCTCCTTCTGGTGAGCATGGAAATACTGCTGGTTCTCTTAGTATGGTAAAAGGCATGCCTAACCTTGGTTCTCATTCAACTGTATCAACATCAAATAGCCAATATTCAGAATCCAGGGATCAAGGAAGTGGTTTGAACATTGGTGTCCCCACAGAGAACAAACTTTCTGCTCAGATATTTCATCAAAACATTGCCAGTGCCAGCAAAATTCAGTCTCATCCACAAAATACACTGATAAGTTCAACTGAAGATGCAGAGACCAGTCCCCCTCCTGGGTCAAACAATTCTTTAGCACCGTCTGTTATAATAGTGCAGAATGATAAGGTAGAAGCAGTGAGTGGCTCTTTCCCTTGTGGTGGAGGTCATGCTCTTGATGTTACAGTAGCAAAGGACCTTACTCTTGGCACTCCAGCAGTGTTGCCAGGTATGTATTGTTAGTTCCCCTAAAAAAAAAGGTATGTATTGTTAGTTGGATACATGACATATATGAATTTAATTATAAAATTGCAACCAGTAGAGCAGTCCAGCCACCCCGTAAAAAAAGTAGAGCAGCCCAACCATTTAAAGTTTGTTCTGACTTGGTACAGAAACTTTCATGCAGTCATGCACTTCACAAAGGGGGGAAATGGCAACGAGATTTGATTTCAACAGGTTTTAAATATTCTAGCATGAATTTGATAACTCAAATAGTTCCTTCTTTACGATTTGGAGCTCCAGAAGTGCGTATGGGCCAAGTTTCAACCGTAGCCTAGCTGCTAGAGAACTTTAGGAAATACTACTCTGTGATCATTCCAGAATAAGGATTAGGTCTAGGTATCATTTTATTTGCAGAGTTGTAGCCTTGCTTGTTCATACCAATTCTTGGTTGGTATTATGCTAATGTTATCCTATGTGTTATATTCTCAGTCTACATTGCCATACTGATACTATATATATATATATATATAGTGATGCTATATATATATATAACTCCGTACTCTTGTACCTGTCCTTTTCTTCTGAAATGTGTGCATGCTTGAGGCTCTGGTCCTGCACATTCTCTGTTACCCTAACTTTGAACTCCATTTCCTCGGCAGTTATGAAGTTTGGTGAGCAGCATCCTAGGGGACCTGATATCCCATGCAGTGGTATGGCTTTCCCAGGACTTTTGGCTCATCAACCCAGTGACAATTCTGAGCTTAATCAAATTACTTGGTATGTGGGATTCAATTTTCGTATAGATCTTTCGGAAGAAGTATTGCTTCATTTTTCTGATTGGTATCTTGATATTGAAGCTGCAAACTCCATTTAGCTAACTTCTTCATGAGTACTACAGATATTTGTGATTAGTTGTGGTGCACTCTGCAGGGTTCAAAAACCTGTTATCTTGTTAGTACTATTATTTGGGCCAAGCTGTTTTTTTTAGAAAATTGAAGCTTCATTACCCCCAGCCTCTGCGCCAGCTAAGGATGAATACAACCGAATTATTACAAATACAATAAAATCGGCAAAAAGAAGAAGAAAAAAAGGACGCCAAGGCAGATTGCCAAACGCGATACAAGCCATAGACGAGTCAGCATTTGGGCCAACCTATGTCTCAACTCTCAACAGTCCTACACTTGTTCATGCCATGCCATAAATGGATATTTTTTTCCTGTAGAAAAATTATCGGACATACAGACATTACTTATCCATGGCGTGCTGAAGGCCTGTCTGTGTTGGGCATGGTATCCACGGATACTGTACGTTCCTGTCATATGCTATTACAGAATAGATGAATATGACAACCATGGGTTCCTAGGAAGAACATCATGGTACTGAACTGGTTGATTACATGGTAGTTACTGGCAAAATTAGTCTGATTCCATTTTGTAGGATCCTCGAATTTGCTGTTAAGATTGGTTGAACGTGCTTAATCAGAGCATGTAATATGCCTGAGCTCTTAATCAGTAGCCAGCAATTCTAGTTACATCCATTTTACTATGGTTGGATCGTGTTATCTTATTCTTTGATCTAAATCGGCATTTGATCCCTCTTTGACTTCATTTGCTGAAAATTAGGCTGCAAACATTGTCTGGTGCTACTGGGGTTCTTGGGGCAACACATGATCCTTCTTATATTGGCAGTCATTATCCCCAACTATCAGTATTCCCAAGGTAAAATCCTAACTTCGGTGTCCTTTATGTTACACGCTTTCAGATATCATGTTCTCACCTTATAGGTGTATGTATATACTTCGCAACAAAGCTAGCTGGTATTTGCCTAACTGCAGCTGTAGTTAAATCAGTTGCAGTCAGAGTTTAGCATCTGAACTCTGAAAAATAATCACCTATAACAGTTACAGTTGTATGTATACTCCTGGTCAGTATTTTTTATTGGCACACTTTCTGGTCTGGTCGGTGCTAAAGATTTTGGCTATCTTCAATGTAATCACAATTACAGCATGCAGATTATTAGGACACCGTAATCTCAGAGCTAGTTTTTCCTATGTCTTACAATCTGGAGCTCAAATTTTCTGGTTACACTGAATTGAATGGCTGGCCTCGACAATTACAAGGTTCTCAACTAGCCTTTCTCTGTATCGTGTTCCCACTGCGAGTCGGACTTTTGCTTTAGCTGCCTTCCTGGGAGTTCCAGTATAAGTCATAAAACAGTAGAAAAACGTTTCTGTGTAGGAAGTCGGTAAAAAAAAATTTCGAAAAGAGGAAGTCACCACCTGTATATGGCTTCATGGATATTGGAAATGGGATGTTGGAGGTTTTTGCGTTTCAGCACCTGTTCCATTGATTCTTTTATAGGCATCAATGTACAACACACGAATTTGTGTAACTTTATACCTTGTATCTTGGTGTGTGCATTTCTTTTCTTCATTCCAGTTCTTTACAGATTCGAGGTTTTGTATCCATGTAGAGTGCCTGCCAACGGCCTGACTATTTCAAGCCAGATTGCGTGTTTTGCTTGGGAAACTTGCATAGACAAACAAGAACTACAGTGCAGTACAAGAAAGATGAATACCCATTGCTTTATGTTAATTTCTTCTTTTTCCCTGCAGACACGATTGTGTGACTGAAGTTCCTGTTTTGTTGAACTCCCCTGAAATACCAGGTGAAAGAAACCACTCAGTCTCATTGCATATTCTGTATTCTTTTAGTCTTAACTGATGTTTAAATGGTATATTATTCTCTAGATCTTACTTTATAAGTACAACTTATATTTTATCTCTTACCTTTTTGGTGGAGGTTGTAGGTCATGAGCTTGGCCAGCGCAAGAACAAACTTCTCAGGTAAGTTCAGATCATGGGAATTAATTAAGGTTTCTGTGTCGTGTTAACACCAAGTATATGTATTGACATCGCTTATAATTTATCAGATACTCAGAGATGAACTTCGCTTCATGAACATGGTGAGTTTAGTGACAACCAAAGCGAATCCACAGGACCAGCTCTCAGTCCGTATCAGAACTACTGCATTCTGCATTGTATTGCTACAGCTGTCAATTATAGCGCACAGCTCAGTACTTTCTAAGTCCAAGCCCTGAGCTCCTTTTTTTTTTTTCCTCCTGAAGCACTTTGTCACTGTAACAAAATACACCAGGTATGCCCACTTTTGCAGCTTCCGAGTAGATCTTGGAAAAAGATGCTGCCCTCTTCGTTATTGACAGAACTTAATTGCATTGACTTGTGAATCTAGGTTTTGTTATAGTAACACATAGGCTTTGGATGATGTGTTCACTGTTTCTAGGCAATTGGCACTTTGACTGCCATGGGAGGAAGTTCTCCCCTTTGCTGTTTGTACAACTGTATATTCATATTCTATTTTGGTTTCATTGGAACCACCAACCTATTTGGTTGCAAAATTCTGCCATGAGTTGGCTAGCATCTCATTCTTCTTGAACTGCCTTGGGTTCAGCAATCACTAGGAAACAGAGAGCAACCTTTATATACTCTTAAGATGTATTGTGATTTTTCATTGTTTGTTCAATCATGCATGTGGCATGTACGAGTCTAAATTAGGTTATACGATTCGTGGGTGTAAAATGTGTAATCTTGCTGCTCGATGTAATCTTGGCAGGTTGGACTGTTTAAGTAAGCAAGTCCTTTTGCTATAGTCCTGTCTCCTGTGCACTGGCCTGCTCCTTCTGCTGGGTCTGGTATTCCATTCTAACTACTCCCTCCGTTCCTAAATATAAGTCTTTGTAGAGATTCCACTATGGACCACATACGGATGTATATAGATGCATTTTAGAGTATGATTCACTCATTTTGCTCCGTATGTAGTCCATAGTGAAATCTCTCCAAAGACTTATATTTAGGAACGGAGGGAGTACATGCCAGTATGTTTTTTCTTGTTTGTCATTTTTCCTCATGGACATGCCACTATTGATTGCTTATGACCTTGGCAGATCTCTCACCATGATGATCCCAAGGTGGCAGTTGCGATCCGTGAACTCTTGCTCCTGGTCAAGAGGAGTAACTTTGCCTCTGCTCCGCTCTTCTCTTCCGTAGTAATTTCCGGTTGATTTGATCGTTTTGTCAGCATGGCCTGGGTTTGATATTTTCTTCTAACCAACTGCAAACCATATCGCTTCTCGCTATTAGTTGTAGCATGTTGACTCCTAGATGGTGGTTAGCCATGTCTTCGTACTCTTTTGGACGAAACTCAGTGTAGATTATTTGTATGCTGCTTATAGTTCTGTTCTTATGTGCTGCTAGGACATAGTTAAAACCCAGTCTTGTAGTCAGGGAAGAGAGCCATATGGTTCCTGTCCGTTGGATGATTTGGACCAGTTATTCGTATCTGGTGAACATCTGGTTGCAAGCACTGTCCACATGGATAGATTCCCTCTGCACAAAACGGGCAAGGCAGAAGGACATGTCCTCTTCATCCTAGTTCAGTAGTTCATCTCCTGCTCCACATTCGGCTCCAAACATGAAAACATGATCGTGGTTAGGACATGGGCCTCTGGCTGTGCGCACTTGAGCTTGTGAGTTGGTCACAAGCAGCTGTCTATCTGGCTATCTCTGCCGAGAGTGGTGTTCATTTACATGCCGGCAGGGAATCCGGAACACCACCAAGCCTAGATCGCAGCTCATCCCTGGTTGCCCGCCCGCCCGCCCGCATGACTATCTGAAGCGACAGAACAATGGCTTTCCCCGTGCATATGCTCCTCTGCTTTTTCTGCCCTCTAGTAAGTTTTTGGCACACGTGGTATGGGTCTCGGCCGTCCGCGAGACACACATCACGCTCACACTATCGGCTCATCATCGCACATCGTTTCGGTTGAACTAAAGCAAACATTTCTGGTGAAACGTCTCTACATTTCATTTCGCAGTAAGCAGATAGTACCGGGCACCTAGAGTGCTGGCTGGGTGGCCCAGGCAAACCTGGCGAGTGGCGGAAGATACACCGATGGTGTTGGCTTCATCATAATTCAGGCATGGATCCAGAACGAGGCAAAGGGGCAAATGGTACACCCCGTCCCTCTCGGGCAAGCGTACGGCCTCACCTGCGCCCCCAGCCCAGCGAGCCAATAATGCCGTGCTGGTCTGTCGGGCCCACCTGCCATGCTTGTCCTTCGGGCCATTTGCCTTGCACATAGATAGATGCACACACACACAGACATTCGCGCGCCGAGCAGGCAGGTAAATCGCGGAGGCCCACCACTAGATTCTCCGCTCACTAGATCAAAGCTGGAAGCGATTAAGATGTTGCGCATAGCCATCTGCAGATATGACGGCTTAATCAATCAATCCCATCTCTTGGAGCGCATTATGCTAGCTTTCGGCGAGTAGAAAGGTGACAGCGCCATACAACACGAGATGGTAGCGGCACCCAGAGATTCCTCTCCCGAGAGTTAGTACTGCCGCCAAAAGATGAACGCTTGAATGGCACTAGTACATCCGTTTTCTCATGAGCACGCACCAGAGGAGTGCGTTGATGCAGTCGCTTGGAATTAGTCCGCATTTTACCAAACGAGCTGACCAAAATCGCCATATAATTTGCCAAATTTCAATAGATATAGTGGCAATTGGCCAAACAATTAAAAGGCCGTCGTCATTTTGCAAAGTCGTGGTCTGCAACTGCAAGGAAGAGATGCACTGTGGCATGCGTCAATGAAGGTGACCAGAGCCTATTCTATGTCCTTGAGCGCCCTTGTTTAAAAATCTGTTGTCCCCTCGTGTCTCTTCGGCGCAAGGGCAAGGCGGATATGGTTTTATATGGTAATAATCGTCGCCGTCTTGCTTGTGTGTGTACGTATGCTCACGTTGCAGCGCATATATATATTCCCCACCGAAGGGAAAGCTACAAACACACACTATACACTGATGGCCGATGTGCGCAAGTGAAAGACACGTATGTGTCAGCCTGTGAACCTTGACGTGTCTAACCTAACTTTTCCTTGTTTTCAGTTACTTGTATAGTGTTTCTTTTCTTTCAAAAAGCAGTGTTTTCAGTTATTTGTATGTAAAGGCCATCCAGCCTCTCATTTGCACGACGCATGATTGGGTCCCTTCTATTCTATGGTTATGCTTTCAGCTCAATTTGTAGTGTATGCATGTACGCATGGGCATCGCGATGTGCGTGTATTCTCAAACGCATGATTCCACGAGTGGTAGCGCCAATAAGCAAGCACATTGTCACATGGAGCGCTTGCCAGCTTGTCTGTCTGTCCAGCCCCCTTGTCAAACCGGCTCATGACTCTGTCTTGCACCAAAACAAAAGCTATGATTGTATTCAATTTCAACATCGGGAGTTGCTTCAGACTTTTGAGCTAACATATAGCCCACTTTTATACTGCCCGGCGCTGCTGCTTATATGCATATATATTCTCATCCCTTGCCTCATTCCAAGCGCTTTGCTTTGGTAGGTCTGCTCGCTCAGCGCGCGTACCAGCTTGTCTCTTCTTCCTCGTCGCCTTAAAAGGGCCTCTGCGCTTTGCAGTGCGCTTTTCACTTCAGACTGAGCTTCACCTCTCAGAGACTTCGGAGAGATAGAGAGAGAGAGAGAGAGAGAGAGAGAGAGAGAGAAGCCGTGGTGAGTGAGATAGAGAGAGGAGAGGATGGGGAGGAAGCTAGGGCTGGAGAGGGTGCTGGACTGCTTCTCGCTCTCGGTGTGCGCCAACGCTTGCGTCTGCGTGCACGCGGTGGAGGACGAGAACGAGGAGAGCGAGGGGAAGGCCCTGGTGAGCGCTCAGCTGGACGAGCTGCTCAAGCTCAAGGACTTCGGCGGTGGGGCTAAGACTCTCGCTTTCCATCTGGAGCCAAAGGTGAGGAATTAACTAACGCCTCCCTCTCTAAGATGCCTCTGCAGAACATGCTGTGGACACTGCTAGTATTCACCTGCACTGCATAATAACATGCCTCCTGCTGATGCAGACGGTGGAGCTGAGGGTGTCCATGCACTGCTACGGGTGCGCCAGGAAAGTTCAGAAGCACATCTCCAAGATGGAAGGTACCATACGAATGAGAATTGAACCTTTAAATCCCTTTTTCGGGGCAGTGTTGACATTCTTTTGATAGGGCATAGCTAGTGATAAAAGCATACAATCATGCTGGGGTACTTGTTATCGTAAAGTTCCTATCATTTGACTCCAAACAAAAAAGGAATTGCAAAGTTTGTACAGCTGATCTGGCCGTAATCTTTGCTAATTATTCGCCAGAGGGACAACTTGACAGCTTGTTTTTTCCTTGATTATCTCACTGCAATTGCTTTCGAACCTGCACAACACACAGCAGATCTCTGCCTCGTGTCTTACTCTAATTTTCTCTTCCCTTTCAACGCCACCTCGATGTGTTGATACTTCAGACATAGCCAAGTGTGCGTTTCTTACTGCTAGTGTTTAAAAACAAATATAGTGTCCATTTCTTATTGGTGGGGCGGAGCATTAGTATATCCAGGATCTCGAAGTAATCAACGACTGTGAAATGTGGCGCGGATCTGTAGACCGGATAATTTTTCAAAGTAGAGTAGCGCCGTAGCCCACATGGGCGGGCGTCACGGGAATAGGAGCGCAACGTCTCAGAAGTCCAGAAGCATTTGGAGCAGAGATAAGTCGCGATCTGTCAGACGCGGGAAGGAAAAACACCCTGCGGCAGGTTGACCTCTGTGCGCCTCCAGTCGTTTCAAATTTTCAATATACAACAAGCGAAGCAAAACCCCAAATTTCTGCTCTGCTCTGCTCCCCTCGCTGCTGGGCTAATGGCGAACAGTGAACAAAGCCTCGCTGCAGTGGCATGTTACGGAATGTAGTCATACACGTCACCGAAGCCGGTGGCGGGTGGGCGTCGATCCCTGTGCGCCTGAGTTGGCTCCGGTGTCGTTTTGGCCGCGCGGGCGGGCGACCACGCGCCGATGCATGCATGGATCGGGTTCCTTCCGTTCGCGCTGCCGCTGCGGTACTGCATGATACTGCATGCTTGGGCGCATCCGCACATGTTGCTACTCTGCGCATGTGCAGGGCTGCCTGCCTTTTCTGGAAAAACTTTTGGTGGCACCGCCAGTCGGTGGCCAAGATTTGGTACTACTGCTGCTGCGGCGCTCATAATTGAGCTCCCACCAACTTCACCGTATGGCTCGTTGTCGGAGCATCTGCGTCGATAGATATTATCAGTTCAGTTAAAATATGTTGATTTACGAGTCGAGTGAGTCCTGGACGAGCGATCATCTTTAACATTTTGTTTCTGTTCTTGTGTGTCCAGGTGTGTCGTCGTTTGAGGTGGATTTGGAGAACAAGAAGGTGGTCGTGACGGGGGACGTGACGCCCTACGAGGTGCTGCAGAGCGTCTCCAAGGTGATGAAGTTTGCGGAGCTGTTGGTGGCCCCCAAGTCCCCGGCTCCGAGTAGATAGTTGATGATGATAAGCTGATAGGGTGGGTGTGACACATTTCACTCATAAAATCAAATATATGTGCTGTGATTCTCACGCAAGGCACGCATACGTAGCAGCACACGCAACCATGGCAAGGAAGAAACTATGGGAAGATTGTAACTAGGAGACCAAGGAAGAAGAGGGTGGTTGGGTCTAATTGGTTGATCTATCTACTCAAAAGAAAAAAGAAAAATAGCCCGTCCATACGTGCAGCATGCTTTAGCGGTTCTGTTTAGGGCCACTACGTACGTACGTGTGGTGTTGGTATAAATTGATCAAGTATGAAGGTATCTCTTGACGCTTGTATGTAACATGTCCCCGTGGATTTGGATTGTATGCAAGGGCATCTAGATCCGGGGGAAAGAAAATGTAGTACGGCTCACACCCAAGGTTGGACTGTGTGCTGTGCTCGGAAAAAAGTTGGAGCGAAGTCATGTCGGAAGGGGCAAATTTTCGTGTTTTGACCCTTTTGTGATACCTATTCGAGATCTGACCCTAATTTGAATTTTTTTTCGAGATCTGACCCTTTTGCTACCGCCAGGGTCCATGACGGTAGGGTGTAACAACCTACCGTCAGGGACCTTGGCTGTAGGAAACATCCTTACCGCCAAACAGACTGGCGGTAGCATGTACAACCCTACCGCCAAGGTGCTCGGCGGTAGGCATGAGCACGCACTGTGTTCAATACTTAGCAGGATTTAACGGTAGGGCATGCAACCCTACCGCCATGGACCTTGGCGGTAGGCTGTTATACCCTACCGCCATGGACCCTGGCGGTAGCAAAAGGGTCAGATCTCAAAAAAAATCAAACTAGGGTCAAATCTCGAATAGATATAAGAAAAGGGTAACACAAAATTTAGCCAGGATGTTTTAACGTTGCACGACACAAAAAGAGAGGGCCGCTACTACAAATAAGCCGGATGATTTTTTTAGAAAAATCATCCGCCTGCCTAGCCATCCGATCTGGCACTGTTAGCCGCTCGATCTCAGCAAGGCAGCTCACGCTTCTCTCCTTTGATCTTGTTCAGTTCGACAACCCCGCGTCTCCTCTAAAGACGGCGCCGATGTCCTCGCTGCGGCAAGGAGGCTGTGCTGCTGCTGCTGCATGCGCGCTCGCTGAGACACGAGCCGGAGCATCTCACTCAACTCCGGCGGTCGCCACCAACATGCTGCATCGCAACACCACTAGTGGTACGGGTGGACGGAGCCGCCGGCGACTGATGCATCGCAGCACCGGGAGCCACCGGAGGCTGCTCCATGGCAACACCGAGCGCGGCGCCTCCGACGAAGCTTCGTTGCAGCCCGCTCCGGTGAAGCTCCGATGCAAATCCGGCAAAGCTCCAATGCAACACAGACGGCTCAGATGAAGCTCCAATGCAACGTAGCACGCGGCGGTGACGGTGGTGACCGTTGATGCTGCAGTAGCAACGCCGCGCGAGGCTGCAACACAACACAGGTGGTCGACGGCATGTGCTGCATCGCAGGGCGCAACGACGAGAGATGCTACACAGCACACAGTAGCAACGCCCGGCGAGGCTGCATCACAGCACAACGGTCGACGACAAGGTCTTGCATCACAGTGCGCGGAGACGACGGTTCGCGCGCAGCACACAGTAGCAACGCCGGCAAAGCTGCATCGCAGCACAGGCGGCGATAGCAGATGTTGTGACGCGGATGATGTGCAGCACGGCACGACAATGACTTTGCAGCGCCGGTGGCCAGGATGGGAAGCAGCCGTGCTTTCTCCCCTTGCATCCCTAGTGGCCAGTGGTGCCTGATGTTGTGTCGTCGCTGGAGGAAGTGGGGGATGAGAGAGAGAGAGAGAGAGAGAGAGAGAGAGCAGTTGTTGGGGAGATAAGGTGGAGAAAGCTCCGGTGGTCGCCAACCTCCGGTGCTTGCTGAGCTGAGAGGAAGAGGGTTTGGTGGAGAAAAGGGACGAAGAGGATGAGGAAGGGGATGAGTGGAGGGGAGCACGTCCGAAGGGGTAAGGTGGGGGAGGGAAGCGGTGGGCTGAGAGGGCACGTGGCATGCATAGGAGACGGCTTACGGAGATAGAAAATCATCCGGTTTAAACTAAACGTTCTCCAAAAAAGAGTGGCTTGCTAGTTCGGTTGGGAGAGTCCCTATAGGACGTGAGCTCCTAAGCATCGCCTTTAGCGCCGCTGACGCGTCCTGGCGCCCACGCGCTGCCCACCTGGGCCTGGCCCAATAAGGTTTGGGACGCTCTGTAGCGGGAAAACAGAAAAAAAAATTGTAGCCCTCTCAGTATTCGAACTCGCGCCACTGCCTTCCTGTACAAGCGCGCCTAACCATTAAACCAACTCAACTAGAGTGAATGATAAAAGCGCCAACCTTATAAGAGCATGCGGCCGCCCTATTTATTGCATGTGTACTGTATCACTTAAATTTTCTGAATAATACAAAAAGATTGTGAAGTTGAATAAGTTCACCATTTTTTAAGAAAAGTATGCAAATTTGAAAAAAAATCATTCATTAAAAAAAGGTCCATCAAATTTGGAAAAACTTCATCAAACTTGATAAAAGTTCATTGGATTTGAAAAAAAATCATCAACTTGAAAATTTCATCGATTTTTCTAAAAAAGTTCATTGATTTGGAAAAAGGTTCATAGATTTTAAAAAAAACATCGATTTTGAAAAAAAAATCATCAACTTGAAAATTTCATCGATTTTTCTAAAAAAGTTCATTGATTTGGAAAAAGGTTCATAGATTTTGAAAAACATCGATCTTGAAAAAAAACACATCGATTTTTCTAAAAAAGTTCATTGATTTGGTAAACATGCAAAAGGAGCAAACACAAGCGACACTCGGAAATACAATGGTTAGCGCACACAAAGTGTCCATCAAATAAGCGTGAGTCCGTGCGAAGAGATTGTTCGTGACAAAGCGCATGAAGCTTATCAAGATGATCTAGAATGATATGCAAAGCATTCATGGGAGCAAATGCAATCATTGTGCACACAAATGTGTTGTGAATATGATCAATGCAACCACGGTGCAACATGATGTCATAGCGAGACGGTTTATCAATAGCATGAATATGGCAATGGATGCTCAATATGATTATGTTATCATGCAATTGATAGTAGGCAATATGATCATTATGTATGAATATGCCATCAAGGAAGATCACAACAAATTTGCTAAGAAAATGCACAAGCTCGTATATCATGGATGCCATGGGAATAGATGCAACAAGACAAGCATAATGTGAGTCAATCCATGCATAGGGTGCAAACTTGTGGTGAGTATGATATGTCCATCGAGCATGACATGAGGAAGCACAATCAACAAATATGTATGTGTTGGTGCGATGTGTCAAAGGAGTGTTGATGTACCAATGCTCGATGTCGTGGCATGAGTGAAGGTTCGAAGGTGCATCCAATAAGTGCGAGCACTCCTCAATGTAAAGGTCCATAGAGCCAATCTCCAATGTCACTCCTCCGTTCGCGAGATGTATCATGTATGCAACAAGAAAGAAACAACAATGAAAGAATGACCCATCCAATATGCATATGTGAGGATGGCTCAAAGGGAAGGAGGTCACCTTTAGGAGTTTCTCAAGGATGATGGAGTTGCGCATCTTGTATGCCTTCACATAACCAATATGTCTCGTGAAGGTACCGCCTTGTGAATCCTTCAAAATGAAAGAAGATGACAAACACTCGGAAAAACAAATGAGGTTAGCGGAAGTGCAAAACCTATCATTCATGTGGTAGGATACCCAACAAGTGTATTGATGAAGAGCATCCTACGGACATCACCATGTCAAGAGTCCATTTGGCAAGTGACACGTACGACATCTACTTCACATACACAAAGGTGAATCATCTCCTTTACACGTGTTCACTTGACCCTCTCGAGGATGGTATACTACTTGACACTCCTCCCGTGTGCATGCATAGGTATTGTCGGAGCTTCACGGATGTCGAGAAGGAGTGCAAGCGCCAAGGAACGACTACACCGTCCGCGAGGGAAGCGTGGAAGAGAAGACGGAAGAAAGGAGAAGAAGAAGACGGAGCGGCTGCTGGAGCCAGGTCGGACATCCGGACCGCCGTCCGGATCATCCAGGCTCAGCCGGATCATCCGGAACCTTCCCCGGATCATCCGGCTAACTGCGCCAAAGACACCCGAAGGCTTCCACTGAAGCCGGATCATCTGGGACTCCGTCCAGATCATCCGGACCCCCGACGCCCAGATCATCCGGGACCCCGTCCGGATCATCCGGCCTTGCCTGTGTGCATGACTTGGGCCGAGGCCCGTGTACCCATTCGCCCACTCACTTACCCCTTCGCCCCTTGGGCTATAAATAGACCTCCTCCACCTCCTTTCTAGGGTTAGCAAAGTGATAGCTCATTTGATAGAGAGCTTTGCTCCTTGTACCTTCCTCTACTCTTGTGAGAGAGAGAGGGACTACCACTCCCATGGAGTTCAAGACCTCCATGTGAGAAGATCCTACGGGATATGTCCAAGACCCCTCACGGGAAGATCCTCCTAGGGTATCATCAAGACCTCAACTCCTCCAAGGATTGGGATGAACGCTACCTTGTATCTTTCCCTTTGTTGTTCATGTACCTTGTGGATCTTGTGTGTTTGATTGTCTAGTGGATGTGTGATTGGACTTGTTCTTGAGTGTTTCCCCTTGTGTTTTCTCTCCGTTCTTCCCCGTGTTCATCGTGTTCTTAGTTGGGATCCGGTCCTTTCGTGAAAGATCGGCCGTATGGAGTTCCACTCCACATCATCTTAGATCAGAGCAAGGTTGATCACGAATTTGGAGCCCCCACCCCTCTTTTTCAAGCCTTGTTTTGCTTGATTTCGTCCTAAATTCGAAAATCTCCACCAAAAATAGCCCCAATTTTTTTTGTGATTTGTTGGTTTTGATGAAGTTTTGTTGATTTTGATCCATGGATTTTCTTGGTTTCGAGTGGATCTAGCATCTCCCCAAGTTTCCCCACCTTCCATCCACGAAATCTCCTCAATTTTGCCCCGAAAATCATCCACTTTCCGCCCAAAAATTCGTCCCCGAGAGGAAATCCCGAGCAGTTTGACTTGCCCGGATCATCCGGACCTTCTCCCGGATCATCCGGACACCTCCCGGATCAGCTGGACCCTCTCCCGGATGTCCGGACACCTAGACAACAGAACCTGCCTTGACGAACCCGGATCATCCGGACCTCCTCCCGGATGTCCGGCTAACCCTCACACTAACTCGGCTGAATTCTTGTTTCGGACATAACTAATTCATCCGAACTCCGTTTTTGACGTTCTTTAGCTCGTTTTGAAGCTCTTGACATTCCCCTTACCACAAAAATACCACCAACATCATTTGACTCCATCAAATTTTCTGAATTTTGTCATCTTTGCCTAGGGCCACCACCATATCATCCGCATTACCACCACCGACTTCCGCAACCTAACCCATTTTGTTCCCCATTGCATATGTGGTTGTTTGAGTTGTGACTTGAGTCTCCTAAGGTGTTTCGGATACTTAGGGACGGTTGCTTCTTCATCAACCACCACCTTCACTTCCGCATAGGCTTGCCCACCATACACTTCCGCCACACCCCAACTTAACCCAATTTTGTTTGAGTTGTGAGTTGTGTCTCCTAAGGTGTTTCGGCTACTTAGGGACGGTGACCTTCAACTCCGACTCACATAACCCAATAACCCTCCACCCCCACATTGCCTACTCGCAAAACCCATCATTGCATCTCCGCTACCACCATTTGACATTTGTCATTTGAGATTTTGAGTTCGCGGTTTTTCCGTTTCCTAAGGTGTTTCGGCTACTTAGGGACGAGTCTCCATCATCTTGGTATCTACATCAAGAACACTGCCACTCATCATCACCAAGGACGGTAACCTCGACGACACCGTTGTATATTCCCCTTGCAATTGCATTGTTAACCCCTAGCCCATTTTGCGTCACTTGCCTATCGAGACTAGCCATTTGAGTATTGCCCGGCAACGTTACTTGTGCACATTAGTGATCATCGATACACCTTCCATTGCATATATACCATATCATATTGGTATCATCATATCATTCTTGTGTCACAAGTTTGTTCCCGCATATACACTATTGCTATCTTGGTTTGTGCATTGTGCAAAAGTGGCCATATCCAAAAAAAAGAAAGAAGAATAAGCTTTTAAGCAAAAGAGAGAGAGCAAAGAAGCTTGTAAGCAAGTGCCATAGCATCATCCCACATTGCACATAAGATTGTCATATCCGATCATCTTGGATCATCTTGAGAGAAACACCGGGAACCATACATAATAGCATATTTGGGATAGAAAGTTTATCCATTTTGCATCTTATAGGTTGTACACAAGTGTCGTATCCACCTATTGAGCAATCGTGCTAGCGTCTCTCTTGAGTTGTGCAACACGAGCGTTTTCCGTGGATTCCACATTTTGTGCCCATTCCTTGGTTGCACGGCCCCGTTTATCTATCCGTGTGTGCGTTTCCGTGTGCCATTCATTGCTATTGGTCTACTTGTTTCACTTGCGAATTTGTGAATCTCTTTCAATATTATTGACTCTTGCTAACATTTTACATCAAATTTTTATTGCCACTATCCTCACCGAGCCACTCCATAAGCTTCACTTGATAGGTGTGGGTGAACAAAGTGCAGTACCAATTCCACTATTCTTTCATCTCACATTGAGTGAAACGGGATACATCCTCAACTTTGGGAAAAGGTAACTTGGTATTGTTTATCTCATTTCCTACTCACCTCTACTCGAGTCTTGTGATGGATAGGCAAGGCATTTCAACCTCGGTCTACAACAACAACAACGAGTTCGATGCCACGAACAACTCCAACGACGCCAAGATGCAAGCTCAAATGGAGGAGATCAAAGCCCTCATCAAGTCCTACAAGAGATCTTCCTCATCTTCGAGAAGACGCTCTAGTGCACATGCTTCCGAGCTACCATCTCCGGCAAGATCACATCGGCATCGACACCATCACCAACAAGAACGTGAAGGTCAAGAGCTCAACACCAACAACCGCTCAACGACTTCACCATCTCCCTTGGCATCTTCGCCAAGCGACTTCAAGGCATCTTCGCCAACGGACATACGGCATCTTCGCCAACAAGCACCTCAAGACTACTCTCAAGAGAAGCTCCCCAAGCTCAAGTCTGCGACTTCCACGAGCTACTACGACCTCGACACCGACCACGAGATTCCTTTCTATGGGACTCTAGAACCCGAGGAGTATCTCGAATGGGAGCGCCTCATGGACGACTACCTCAAGCTACATCAAGTTCCTCCCGAAGATCAAGTGAAGTGCGCCTCAAGAAACTTCCACAACTATGCGTCGACATGGTGGCTTCACACACCTTCGGGTACCTACGACATGAGTTGGCCCAAGACGAAGAGAGCTTTGCGATGAGAGTTTGTGCCTCCAACCTACACGGAACAACTCCGACGCCAATTGAACAACACCATCCAAGGATCCAAGTCCATCGACGAGTACTTCAAGGAGATGAAGCATGCCTTGCGACGAGCCGGCGTGGACGACCCCATGTCAATGAAGTTCCACTTCATGATGGGATTGAACAATGACATCTCCAAGGCTATCTTCCTCGCGAACTACAAGTCCCTCGACGACAACTACATTGGTGCTCTCAAGGCGGAACAAGAACTCATGAAGGCCAAGGTTTCTCCACCCCAAGCTCACTTCGCGACGACCAAGCTCCATGAGAACGAGCATGAGGATAGCACCACCAAGATGTCCAAGCCCGACGAGCTCCAAGACGATGCTCCCAAGTTCGACTTCACCACCATCCCTCTTTGTGGCATTGATGGTGCCGAGTCTCCTTCGACTCTTTTTCAAGACGATGCAGCGACGAGTACGACTACGGAGACATTCGAGGACCAAGCTTTGGACGCGGACGACATGGCGACGAGCAAGGATGATGCTTCCATCTTAGGAGGCGAGAGTGATGATGTGCCATCTTCGGCCTTCATCCATGGCGACGGTGACGAGATGATCGAGCATGGGATTTTCCCTTCGGTCATGGAGGAGAGTGATGAGCCCGTCCATACATGCAACATGCTTTAGCGGTTCTGTTTAGGGCCACTACGTACGTACGTACGGGTGGTGTTGGTATAAATTGATCAAATATGAAGGTATCTCTTGACGCTTGTATGTAACATGTCCTCGTGGATTTGGATTGTATGCAAGGGTATCTGGATCCGGGGAAAAGAAAATGTAGTACGGCTCACACCCAAGGTTGGACCGTGTGCTGTGCTCGGAGAAAAGTTGGAGCGAAGCCATGCCGGAAGGGGCAAATTTTCGTGCTTTGACCCTTTTGTGATACCTATTCGAGATCTGACCCTAGTTTGAATTTTTTTCGAGATCTGACCCTTTTGCTACCGCCAGGGTCCATGATGGTAGGGTGTAAAAACCTACCGCCAGGGACCTTGGCGGTAGGAAACATCCCTACCGCCAAACAGACTAGCGGTAGCATGTACAACCCTACCGCCAAGGTGCTCGGCGGTAGGCACGAGCACGCACTGTGTTCAATACTTAGCAGGATTTAACGGTAGGGCATGCAACCCTACCGCCATGGACCTTGGCGGTAGGCTGTTATACCCTACCGCCATGGACCCTGGCGGTAGAAAAAAGGGTCAGATCTCGAAACAATTTCAAACAAGGGTCAGATCTCGAATAGATATCAGAAAAGGGTAAAACAAAATTTAGCCAGGATGTTTTAACGTTGCACGACACAAAAAGAGAGGGCCGCCGCTACAAGTCGGCCGATGATTTTTTCGAAAAATCATCCGCCTGCCTAGCCATTCGATCTGGCACTATTAGCCGCTCGATCTCAGCAAGGCAGCTCACGCTTCTCTCCTCTGATCTTGTTCAGTTCGACAACCCCGCGTCTCCTCTAAAGACGGCGCCGATGTCCTCGCTGCGGCAAGGAGGCTGTGCTGCTGTTGCTGCATGTGCGCACGCTGAGACATGAGCCGGAGCATTTCACTCAACTCCGGCGGTTGCCACCAACATGCTGCATCGCAACACCACTAGTGGTACGGGTGGACAGAGCCGCCGGCGACTGATGCATCACAACACCGGGAGCCACCGGAGGCTGCTCCATGGCAACACCGAGCGCGGCGCCTCCGACGAAGCTTCGTTGGAGCCCACTCCGGTGAAGCTCCGATGCAAATCCGGCAAAGCTCCAATGCAACACTAACGGCTCAGATGAAGCTCCAATGCAACGTAGCGCGCGGCGGTGACGGTGGTGACCGATGATGCTGCAGTAGCAACGCCGCGCGAGGCTGCAACACAACACAGGTGGTTGACGGCATGTGCTTGCTGAGCTGAGAGGAAGAGGGTTTGGTGGAGAAAAGGGACGAAGAGGATGAGGAAGGGGATGAGTGGAGGGGAGCACGTCCGAAGGGGTAAGGTGGGGGAGGGAAGCGGTGGGCTGAGAGGGCACGTGGCATGCATAGGAGACGGCTTACGGAGATAGAAAATCATCCGGTTTAAACTAAACGTTCTCCAAAAAAGAGTGGCTTGCTAGTTCGGTTGGGAGAGTCCCTATAGGACGTGAGCTCCTAAGCATCGCATTTAGCGCCGCTGACACGTCCTGGCGCCCACGCGTGCCCACCTGGGCCTGGCCCAATAAGGCTTGGGACGCTCTGTAGCGGGAAAACAGAAAAAAAAAATTATAGCCCTCTCAGTATTCGAACTCGCGCCACTGCCTTCCTGTACAAGCGCGCCTAATCACTAAACCAACTCAACAAGAGTGAATGATAAAAGCGCCAACCTTATAAGAGCACGCGGCCGCCCTATTTATTGCATGTGTACTCTATCACTTATATTTTCTGAATAATACAAAAAGATCATGAAGTTGAATAAGTTCACCATTTTTAAAGAAAAGTATGCAAATTTGAAAAAAAAATCATTCATTAAAAAAAAAGGTCCATCAAATTTGGAAAAACTTCATCAAACTTGATAAAAGTTCATTGAATTTGAAAAAAAATCATCAACTTGAAAATTTCATCGATTTTTCTAAAAAAGTTCATTGATTTGGAAAAAGGTTCATAGATTTTGAAAAAAAAATACCAATATTTTTAAAAAAGGTCATCAATTTTGAAAACAAAAATATCGATTTGAAAGAAAGTTCACAATTTTGCAAAATAAGTTCAAAAAATTGAAAAAAAGAGTTCACGCACTTAGTAGAAAAGAAGAAAAAAAATAAACAAACCCGTTTCCAAGAAAAACAGAAAAAAAATAAAAAAGGAAGGAAAAAGAATAAAAGTGTAAAAAAGCTCAAAACACGAATAGGTGAGTTGGCCTAGTGGTTAGTGCAGCACGCATGGACTAGCGAGATCGCCGGTTCGAATCCTGCACAAATAGGTGAGTTGGCCGATTGCGTAGACACCTAAAAGGGGCGCTTAAGGCGCCATTTAGGAATTGCCCTACAGGACGCCCGTGTGCGTAAGGAGCTGTGGCTTCGCACAAACGAAATAAACACAATGTGGGAGACACTTACTCAAGAAAAGATAATGTACATCCGGTTACCTGTAGCGTCAAATTCTTTTTGCTCGGTTTAATTTCCAGTAATTTATGAAAATATTAATATATACGTTGAACAAATTCTAAAAACACATTGAACATTTGTAATATACACTGAACAATTTATTTAGAAAGTAATTTTTTTTGTAAAAAAACGCTGAAAAAAATTCAAATACACAACGAACATTTTGTAGTATATGTTGAACAATTTCTTAATATACGATGAACAAATTTGAAATACACAGTGAACAGTTTAGAATATAGGTTCAACAATTTCATAATATAGGTTGAACATTTTGTAATACAAGATGAACATTTTTATAATGCACGGTGAACCTTTTTCATTATATACGGTTAACATTTTCTTAATAAACACAATGTGCGTGTGCGTAAGGAGCTGTGGCTTCGCACAAACGAAATAAACACAATGTGGGAGACACTTACTCAAGAAAAGATACTGTACATCCGGTTAACTGTAGCGTCAAATTCTTTTTGCTCGGTTTAATTTCCAGTAATTTATGAAAATATTAATATATACGTTGAACAAATTCTAAAAACACATTGAACATTTGTAATATACACTGAACAATTTATTTAGAAAGTAAATTTTTTTGTAAAAAAACGCTGAAAAAAATTCAAATACACAACGAACATTTTGTAGTATATGTTGAACAATTTCTTAATATACGATGAACAAATTTGAAATACACAGTGAACAGTTTAGAATATAGGTTCAACAATTTCATAATATAGGTTGAATTTTGTAATACAAGATGAACATTTTTATAATGCACGGTGAACCTTTTTCATTATATACGGTTAACATTTTCTTAATAAACGCAATGTGCGTGTGCGTAAGGAGCTGTGGCTTCGCACAAACGAAATAAACACAATGTGGGAGACACTTACTCAAGAAAAGATACTGTACATCTGGTTAACTGTAGCGTCAAATTCTTTTTGCTCGGTTTAATTTCCAGTAATTTATGAAAATATTAATATATACGTTGAACAAATTCTAAAAACACATTGAACATTTGTAATATACACTGAACAATTTATTTAGAAAGTAATTTTTTTTGTAAAAAAACGCTGAAAAAATTCAAATACACAACGAACATTTTGTAGTACATGTTGAACAATTTCTTAATATACGATGAACAAATTTGAAATACACAGTGAACAGTTAGAATATAGGTTCAACAATTTCATAATATAGGTTGAACATTTTGTAATACAAGATGAACATTTTTATAATGCACGGTGAACCTTTTTCATTATATATGGTTAACATTTTCTTAATAAACACAATGTGCGTGTGCGTAAGGAGCTGTGGCTTCGCACAAACGAAATAAACACAATGTGGGAGACACTTACTCAAGAAAAGATACTGTACATCCGGTTACCTGTAGCGTCAAATTCTTTTTGCTCGGTTTAATTTCCAGTAATTTATGAAAATATTAATATATACGTTGAACAAATTCTAAAAACACATTGAACATTTGTAATATACACTGAACAATTTATTTAGAAAGTAATTTTTTTTGTAAAAAAACGCTGAAAAAAATTCAAATACACAACGAACATTTTGTAGTATATGTTGAACAATTTCTTAATATACGATGAACAAATTTGAAATACACAGTGAACAGTTTAGAATATAGGTTCAACAATTTCATAATATAGGTTGAACATTTTGTAATACAAGATGAACATTTTTATAATGCACGGTGAACCTTTTTCATTATATACGGTTAACATTTTCTTAATAAACACAATGTGCGTGTGCGTAAGGAGCTGTGGCTTCGCACAAACGAAATAAACACAATGTGGGAGACACTTACTCAAGAAAAGATACTGTACATCCGGTTAACTGTAGCGTCAAATTCTTTTTGCTCGGTTTAATTTCCAGTAATTTATGAAAATATTAATATATACGTTGAACAAATTCTAAAAACACATTGAACATTTGTAATATACACTGAACAATTTATTTAGAAAGTAAAATTTTTTGTAAAAAAACGCTGAAAAAAATTCAAATACACAACGAACATTTTGCAGTATATGTTGAACAATTTCTTAATATACGATGAACAAATTTGAAATACACAGTGAACAGTTTAGAATATAGGTTCAACAATTTCATAATATAGGTTGAATTTTGTAATACAAGATGAACATTTTTATAATGCACGGTGAACCTTTTTCATTATATACGGTTAACATTTTCTTAATAAACACAATGTGCGTGTGCGTAAGGAGCTGTGGCTTCGCATAAACGAAATAAACACAATGTGGGAGACACTTACTCAAGAAAAGATACTGTACATCTGGTTAACTGTAGCGTCAAATTCTTTTTGCTCGGTTTAATTTCCAGTAATTTATGAAAATATTAATATATACGTTGAACAAATTCTAAAAACACATTGAACATTTGTAATATACACTGAAAAATTTATTTAGAAAGTAAATTTTTTTGTAAAAAAACGCTGAAAAAAATTCAAATACACAACGAACATTTTGTAGTATATGTTGAACAATTTCTTAATATACGATGAACAAATTTGAAATACACAGTGAACAGTTAGAATATAGGTTCAACAATTTCATAATATAGGTTGAACATTTTGTAATACAAGATGAACATTTTTATAATGCACGGTGAACCTTTTTCATTATATACGGTTAACATTTTCTTAATAAACACAATGTGCGTGTGCGTAAGGAGCTGTGGCTTCGCACAAACGAAATAAACACAATGTGGGAGACACTTACTCAAGAAAAGATACTGTACATCTGGTTAACTGTAGCGTCAAATTCTTTTTGCTCGGTTTAATTTCCAGTAATTTATGAAAATATTAATATATACGTTGAACAAATTCTAAAAACACATTGAACATTTGTAATATACACTGAACAATTTATTTAGAAAGTAAATTTTTTTGTAAAAAAACGCTGAAAAAAATTCAAATACACAACGAACATTTTGTAGTATATGTTGAACAATTTCTTAATATACGATGAACAAATTTGAAATACACAGTGAACAGTTTAGAATATAGGTTCAACAATTTCATAATATAGGTTGAATTTTGTAATACAAGATGAACATTTTTATAATGCACGGTGAACCTTTTTCATTATATACGGTTAACATTTTCTTAATAAACGCAATGTGCGTGTGCGTAAGGAGCTGTGGCTTCGCACAAACGAAATAAACACAATGTGGGAGACACTTACTCAAGAAAAGATACTGTACATCTGGTTAACTGTAGCGTCAAATTCTTTTTGCTCGGTTTAATTTCCAGTAATTTATGAAAATATTAATATATACGTTGAACAAATTCTAAAAACACATTGAACATTTGTAATATACACTGAACAATTTATTTAGAAAGTAATTTTTTTTGTAAAAAAACGCTGAAAAAATTCAAATACACAACGAACATTTTGTAGTACATGTTGAACAATTTCTTAATATACGATGAACAAATTTGAAATACACAGTGAACAGTTAGAATATAGGTTCAACAATTTCATAATATAGGTTGAACATTTTGTAATACAAGATGAACATTTTTATAATGCACGGTGAACCTTTTTCATTATATATGGTTAACATTTTCTTAATAAACACAATGTGCGTGTGCGTAAGGAGCTGTGGCTTCGCACAAACGAAATAAACACAATGTGGGAGACACTTACTCAAGAAAAGATACTGTACATCTGGTTAACTGTAGCGTCAAATTCTTTTTGCTCGGTTTAATTTCCAGTAATTTATGAAAATATTAATATATACGTTGAACAAATTCTAAAAACACATTGAACATTTGTAATATACACTGAACAATTTATTTAGAAAGTAAATTTTTTTGTAACAAAACGCTGAAAAAAATTCAAATACACAACAAACATTTTGTAGTATATGTTGAACAATTTCTTAATATACGATGAACAAATTTGAAATACACAGTGAAAAGTTTAGAATATAGGTTCAACAATTTCATAATATAGGTTGAACATTTTGTAATACGAGATGAACATTTTTATAATGCACGGTGAACCTTTTTCATTATATACGGTTAACATTTTCTTAATATAAGTTGAACATTTTTGTTGTAAACGGTGCCCTTTTATATAAATAGGAAAAATAGAGAAGGTAAAAACAGGAATAGAAAAATACATAAATTAGGAAAATGAAGGGAAAAAGAACCAAAACTTAAAATAAAAATAAAATGGAAAAAATGAACTAAAAACTGACAAAATAGTGAAAAACTGGAAAGGAAAAAAAAGCACAGAAGAAAAACGAAATAAAACCCGCGGGAAACAACTATGGAAACATAAACGAACTATAAAACAACTAACTAGGCCAGCCCACCCGCGGGCAACTTTAGCGAAGCCACTTCTGTTTGCGGCATATAAGATCCCGCTTCGGTTGGGTACTCGGCCTCAGGTCATGCAGAGCTGCATCAAAACTGGCTGGGCCACACACATCTAGGAGGCGTTTAGTAGACTGCATGCTTTTCGCTTTTTTTTTTTGGAGCCTGACTCACCATAGCCTGTTTGAAGGCATACAGATGATGTTCTACATGTGAAAAAGGGACTAAACTGAGTGTTCCTGGTGGATTTGGCGAAGGGGCGCTCTAAGTTTGGTGCGGGCCAGTTTTTCCGTGCAAGCCAGGCAGCCGAACAACTCCAACTTAGCTCGTGAGAGCATGGTTGGGCTTGATGCACTCTACCAAACGCCTAATTGTTGCCGCATCACGCGCAAGGCAAATCCTTGGGCAAATGCTGGCCTGTGTGTAGAGAGGCGTGGCACCGGGTGCTTGTTCGCACGAGGAATAAGGTTGAGATGTTGGTAACAAGACCAGAAAGCTGGAACAGCAATACCCATCCTCTTCTGCGTCAGGGGACGTGTCGGGCGTTTGTTGCAACAGGACGGGCGCATGCTCGCCCACGTGAACTTCAAGTGAACGGGCCTATCTGCTTACGAACGCCACGAGGAAAAAGTTGATCGCTACATGTGAGCCTCCTAGTGAGCAAGCGAGCTCATGCTTTCTTTTCATTTTCAGCTGGTTTTATTTTAATAAAAAATTATGAATTTATAAAAGTTAGCAAAATCAAAAGAAAATCATGAATTTGAAAAAAAATGCCAACTCGAAAAATGTTCACAAATTTTAAATAGTGTTCATGAATTTTAAAAGGTGCACGAATTCAAAACATGGATGCAATTTAAAAAATCACGAATTAAAACATGTTCATGAATTTGGAAAAATGTTCAACTTTCAAAAAAATCACAAAATTCAAAATTCTTCATGAATTTGTAAAATGTTTGTGCATTGAAAAGACATTCATGCATTCCAAAAAATGTTCATGTATTTCAAAATGTTCACAAAGTCAAAAAATATTCATGAATTTAAGAAAATATTTTTTACAAATTTGAAAAATATTCAAAAAATTTAAAAATATTCACACTTAAAAAAATCATGACGTGCCTGACACATGTCATTTGCCATGGTGGGGGGGGGGTGCGGTCGGGTTTTCTATTGACCCGACTATTGGGTTGCCCTGGCCGGACAATAAGCAAATGAGCAACGATCGTCTTGTTTGTGATTACTAAATACAAGGCAAAAACAAACACAATACAAATATAATCAATTGCAGACAATTAACGAGAAAAAATCTTCGATTTTTTTTACATTTGTTGGGTGCAACGGATCATTTTAGGTGGTTGTGATGGTTCTTGGTTCGTCTAGTTTGGTGTTGCCTTGCTCGCCATGCTTTCATGTGGTGGTCCTTAACGAACTACCCCACAGGTGTGATTTCTCTCCACCCAAAACCAGTGTTCACGCCTGACCTCTTCGGCACCGAGGTCGTGTCTAAGTGCGGCTGATATGAACAAGCACTTCCTATTATCCAGGGGTGGTTATCACTATTTAGCCTGTCTATTGCTTCTTTGTGTTCTCATATGTGAGGATAAATTCATAAAATGAACATTTATTGAACATGTTGCCCATAGCTTGCTTAACTTCTTGGTTACAGTTTGTCATTGCGGTAATGGCATAATGGGTCATTTAGTATATGAATGAAAGCTCTCCTACGGTTTAATGGATGCGCATCCAACTTACTCACGAAGACCTAGAGCTCATTTGAGGAGGCTCATCATTGAAATATACAAGTCAAGTTTTAGAATACGAAGTTCCTCACTCCCCGCTAGTATGTAAATAAGACTTGGGAACTCTCAACAATGAAATGCAATGAAGTGGTGCTACTTTCAAACACACTACATTTGTACTCTAAAAAGAATAATGATGTTGCTCCTTCTCTCTCATTTTTATGCCTTTTTGATACATCTTGTTTTGATCATTTTTTGGATCTCTTTTCTATAATGCCAAGTCGTAGCGAGAAGTGGAGGCAGCAGGAAGACAGCGGCGCACACGGTGCGGTCGGTGGCAGCCGCTCCCTCTTCTCCTCATGCCAAGTCGTAGCGAGAAGTGGAGGCGGCAGGAAGACAACGGTGCACACGGTGCGGCCGGTGGCGGCCGCTCCCCCTCCTCCTCTGGCAATCGCCTCTCCTCTGCCGAACTTCGCTCCTCGTGGAGGAGAACAACGACAAACAGTGACTGCACGATTCGTGAAATGAAATGGCGATTGAGGGCGGTGGTGGAAAAAAAGGAAGTGGTTATGCTGTATATTCGCGCGGTCCGATACGAGAGCAAGCATGGTCAGAATCTAACATGGCCGGTGGACCCGTGCGGCGATTCGTGCAAATCAATCCGACGGACGGGGCATCATTTGTCTTCAATCTCTTAAACTCAGACATCACATTTTAGCGATTCCGTAATATTTATCCCACGCGACACTCGTAAAATACCATCTTGTGCTCCCAAACACTAGACGGGAAGATTGTCATGTGGGAGCCACTCGTCAGTGGCCGTGTCACTACGAGGGCAGCTCTTGCTTGCGCTGCTACTGATCTTTAAGTCACGAGGCAAACCAAATCCACACAACCAGCGGCCCAAAGACGGCCACTCCCTCCCCCCGTTCCGCCCTCATCATCCATCCCATTGACACTTCCTCGCCGGCGGAGATGGCGGCAATGCGGACCCTCCACACCGCGCCGGCCTCTTTCATCGTGACGCCCGCTCCTCATCTCGTCTCCCCGACTCCAACCCCAAGAGGTGAGCTCGCCCTCGTCCCCCGTGAATGAATCGATGGATGATGTCTCAGCTCTCATGAAGCATACATCCACATGCAGCAGGTGCCCTGCCAGCGAAGGCTCCTCCTGCCGCGGCGGCCACTATCCAGTCGCATGCCCGGCCCCCCTTGTCGCCGCGCGTGGGCCGTCGCCGGCCGTGCGCGAGAGCCGCCTCGTCCGGCGGTAACTTCAAATCCCCCCGAGCTTTTGCATGTTTCGCCGTCGCAGTCGTAGTAGTATTAGCAGCAGCAGCAGCAGTCGCAGAATTCCTGGCGACTCTGAATTCATGCACTGGCCTGTGCGGCTGTGCCTGTTGCCGGGCTTAGTGCCATGCTAATTGAAGATATATGTGTGTGTGTAACTTGTGTGTGCTCTGGTGTCTGTATAATTTCCCCAGCTGGTGCGGTGGTCGCGTCAGTGGAAGATGCCAAGAGGGACGTGCTCATCGCGCTCTCCCAGATTATCGATCCTGATTTCGGGACGGACATCGTCTCGTGTGGGTTTATCAAGGATTTGGAGATCAGCGAGACTTTAGAGGAGGTAAAAGGGCACTTCCTGATCGAATGAGATGCGACAGAGATTAGCCGGCATTGCCTGGGACTTACCTATTAGTTTGACTGTCTTCAGGTCTCGTTTCGTGTGGAGCTGACGACTCCTGCATGCCCAGTCAAGGACATGGTGAGGCAGTTCTCGTGTTCAGTTATCTGATTATCCGCTGTCTGATCATTTCATGGCATAAGTCAGTGCCAACGCTTAACGACCACTTATGTCAGCTATGCTTCAATTGCTATGCATCGGTGGATCTGCACTTGAACTGTATATCTGCTATTTAAAAGTGCTGTGCAATGACGTTAATATGATTTTTGTCTGATAACATTGCATCTGTATTATCCTTTCCAAGGAATGGCTTTGCCTAAAACTCTTCTGCATTTGTGCTGTACAGTTTGAAGAAAAGGCAAATGAGGTCGTTGCAGCACTTCCATGGGTCAAAAAGGTCAATGTTACAATGTCTGCACAACCTGCACAACCAGTTTATGCAGGGGACCTCCCAGAAGGACTAAAGAAAATTTCAAACATCATAGCAGTCTCAAGTTGCAAGGCAAGACTTGGTACTCCTGCACACATCAAACGATACCTTAAAAATTGCTTTTAGTGACCGTTTTCACGTCTCCAGGGAGGAGTTGGAAAATCTACAGTCGCAGTGAATCTTGCATACACCTTAGCTGGTATGGGGGCCAGGGTTGGGATTTTCGATGCCGATGTCTTTGGTCCAAGCTTACCAAATATGGTTTCTCCAGTGAACCGGCTGCTAGTGGTGGTAAGCCTGATGGTTGGATCTTTATGTTAACATGGAAGTTAGTGTTTTGCACTAATAATGGTAAACAGACTTACCTTTAGAACCCAGAAAGCAAAAGTATTCTTCCGACTGAATACTTGGGAGTCAAATTGGTGTCTTTTGGCTTTGCTGGACAAGGAAGAGCGATCATGCGTGGTCCAATGGTTTCAGGAGTCATTAATCAGTTGCTGACCACGACTGACTGGTATGCAAAGCCAACAGTTGATCCCTGTCTAAAGCCATCAGATGCACATGACATATTTAATAGCCATTACTTCCAGCTACTACGTATAATGCACCAATTAGTTTATTTAATTACCTGTGAATAAAAGAACTTGACACTGTTGTTTATTGCATAAAAGGGGCGAACTTGACTATCTTGTCATTGATATGCCTCCCGGAACAGGCGATATACACTTAACACTCTGTCAGGTGGTTCTCTAGTAACTTTGCTGTGCATATTATATATCCTAGTGAATTAGGATCATACTGAAACCATCTCGAAGTATAACACGCCTGAAACACCAGGTAGCTCCGTTGACTGCAGCTGTGATTGTTACTACCCCTCAGAAGCTGGCTTTTATTGATGTTGCTAAGGGTGTTCGGATGTTCTCTAAGCTTAAGGTGTGTAATCTTGCACAACATGATTCATGAATAGTCTAATTTGATAAGTATCCTTCCATTGACTTGTCTCTGTACCTCTTCTGTTGCCAAGGTTCCATGTGTTGCAGTTGTTGAGAACATGTGCTACTTTGATGCTGACGAAAAGCGCTATTACCCATTTGGAAAAGGTTCTGGAACTCAGGCAAGACAAATACGTATTAATTAATATTTAGTAGCACATTTCTCTTGGATAGCTATTGAGTTTGTTCGACAATGCAATTCCTCTTTCAGGTTGTGCAGCAGTTTGGAATACCTAACCTCTTTGATTTGCCAATACGGCCAACTGTAAGTCCAAAAAGAAAAAAGATCCTGCTTGCACTTGGCTAAACATGAGAGAGGAAATTATAGTTTGGTAATTTTACAGCTTTCGTCTTCTGGAGATACTGGCATTCCTGAAGTAGTGTCTGATCCCCAAGGGGACGTTGCCAAGATATTTCAGAATCTTGGAGTATGTGTTGTTCAACAATGTGCTAAAATTAGACAACAAGGTAAATTAAAAGCTCCAGAAGTAACAGAATATAACATATGTGCACTAACTTGACATGAAAAAGAAAACATATAAAAGTGTTGGTGCAACCTTGTTTTGCATGTGTTGCACTATAAAACATACTCCAACACTTTCTCGTTAATGTTGTGTTAAAATTGTTGTTGTTTATTTTCAGTTTCAACAGCAGTGTCCTACGATAGATCAATTAGAGCAATCAGAGTGAAAGTGCCAGATTCAGACGAGGAGTTCTTCTTGCACCCAGCAACAGTCAGACGGAATGACCGATCTGCTCAAAGTGTGGTGTGTATGCCCTTTCCTTATGATGCGTTGGATATATATTCACAGTTCATCATTCACAGAGTCCAAAAGCTTAATACAGTTCTCTTTTTGGGAAACTAAGTCATGCACGTCATTTTTCTCTTCTCATTTCAGAAACCTATTTAATGGTTTTCTTTTCTCGAACATCTAAATGTGTGTTATTTTGAAGTATTAGAAAAGGGCACTGGGATGGCACAAGTCTTACAGCCAAACCAGCAAAAAACCAGACTAAAGAGAGTACTCCCTCTGTAAACTAATATAAGAGCATTTAGATCACTAAAGTAGTGATCTAAACGCTCTTATATTAGTGATCTAAACACTCTTATATTAGTTTACGGAGGGAGTACTTAGAACAAAAAACCAAAAAAACTGTACAACTACCCTACAGCGCTCAAGATTGTGTATCTGGAGGACTGGCGTGCAGAGGCAGTCTGCACAGAACCTTTGCGCCTGCTGTCTTCACAGTTATCTATTTCATGGCTTATTAGTTTAGATACTAAGTAGTTCTTGTTTGCAGGACGAATGGACCGGAGAGCAAAAAGTACAATATGGCGATGTACCTGAAGACATCGAGCCTGAAGAGATACGGCCGATGGGCAACTATGCTGTTTCTATAACTTGGCCTGATGGATTTAGTCAGGTATATGACACACAAAATTAGATTCATCTCCTGTTAATGTTTATGATAATTTAAGAGTACAGCAAAGTTATGGGATACATCTAGATGACGCTAACATATTTCTGAAAAAATGGAACACATGCAAGACCTAAAATGCATATGCGTCTGATGCTTTGCAGATAGCACCTTATGATCAACTGGATATGCTTGAGAGGTTAGTGGATGTTCCTCTTCCAGCAACAGCTGCAGTGGCCTCTTCGTGATATAGTAGAGATAATGTTCAGCCATCAAGGACAAAGAAAGAAAAAACTTTATAATTCAATAGGCTCAAGGAGTTTCTAGGCCTACAGCGAATTTTGTGTGATTATTGTAACAGTGTAGAAAAAGCAATGTTTATTCCAATGTGAAATTAAGATGTTTGTCTTCTTACGTACAGATCGCTTATGTGCTCTGAAATCTGAAACCATGGTTTCTGTGAACTTAAGTGCTCATAGACAGTACACTTCAGTTGAATTCAGACTATGCGATATTTTTTTACACATTAACACCTATCGCACTTTTCTGTCCAGAACTACTCAAAGAAAACAAGGGTTTAGCATGTCAGTATGTGGCCAGCTTTTTTTTGGTGAACTAGGGATTTATTCATCAATCATAGAAGGAATACAAATAATGTCTGATGGGTTCCCTAGCCACAGGTGGCGCCCAGCAGGGAGTGACCAAGCCGCCTTTGCCAAGGCATGTGCTTCAAAGTTTGCCTCCCTGTTTTCAAACCGAAAAGTAATGCTAATAAAATCTGTAGCTCTATCTCTAATCTCATTCAAAACTAAAGCATAAGAAGAGGAGCTCGAAGCTCCGTTAATGTCTTGAATAACCTGCAAGCAGTCAGACGCTATTATCGCATGTGTCAGAATCAAGTCTTACGCTAGGGCAAGAGCCTCATTGCATGCTTGAGCTTCAAGGCATGGAGCTCGACCAGCCCATCGAATACCACCGCAGATGCTCCAAGGTAGTTACCGTGTTGATCCCTGCAAACAGCGGCTGAAGCTCCCGTCGTTCCCTGGTGGGAAATAGCACCATCAGCATTGATTTTCGCCGCGTTTACTCCAGGTGGAATCCATGTACGAGCTCTTGGCTTCGCAGCCTGTGGCTGTCTCGTCGGTGTCCTTTTGGTGGCAATTTCCAAGTCCTGCAAGTATTGGTTAACGAAGCACATCGTGGACATGGGACTTTGAAACTCATCATCATGTATCGCTCTACAACGAGCCCACCATATTGCTCACATGGTGATCAAAACTCTCGCAAGGTCATGTTGGTTCATCGTGTCAAACAGCCAGAACAGCCAGAGCCTTGCATCGTCACTTTTGTTAGATATCACATGCTCAAGAATCTCCTCATCTCCGAGCGCCCACACGCACCGCGCCATCCTGCATTCAAACAAAGAATGGCGCCAAGAATCAAACTCTTCTTTACATAGGCTGCATGCGGTAGTTGTCGCCATTTTACGTTCATGTCGCACTGAACCCGTTGGTAGAGACATATGTGCCAGCCTAAACAAAAATCTTGACCTTTGATGGAACTTGCACCTTCCATAGTTGCGTCCAAGATTTCCCCTTAGCTTCTCTATTTGAATGGCCCGGCCTATGCTCGAGCCAATCTTCTCGTTGATGTTTAATGCCATTGATCATTCTGTAGGCCGATTTAACAGTGAACAACCCCCTTCTGTCATAATGCCACGCCCAGAAGTCAGGCTGTACCCGCGAGCTCAGTGGGATATTCATAATAACTTCAACATCCGGCCCAATAAAATGCTCCATTAGCAGCTGCGTGTTCCAAGTTCTGGTCGTCACATCAATTAATTCAGATACATGCGTAGGTGGATTGGCCGATATGGGGCACATCGGTCTCAACTTGTAGTCCAGGGGAAGCCAATTATCTTCCCAAATGCGCGTGTCTGCACCCGTACCAATTCTTCTAATCAAGCCTAGGGTCAGAAGATCCCTGCCCTCCACCAAAGATCGCCATACCTAGGACGGATGAGCTCCCAAAACTGCTTCAAGGATGTTGCCGTTTGGGTAATACCTCGCCCTTAGCACGCGCGCACTCAATGACTCTGTATCCTGCAGCAAACGCCACACTTGCCTTGCAAGCAATGCCAGGTTAAAGAGCTCGATATCTCTGAATCCTATCCCGCCCATGTTTTTTGGTTTGCACATCGTCTTCCAAGACACCCATGCAGGCTTTCTCTGGCCTTGTTTGCTTCCCCACCAAAACTTCCGGAGAAGATTGTTTATATGTTCACTGAGTCCTCAGGGTAATTTGAAACAGGACATCAAATATGTCGGAATAGATTGCGCGACGGATTTAATTAACACCTCCTTCCCCCCTGCCGACAAGCATTTCTCCATCCAGCCTTGAATATGTTTCCAGATCCTATCCTTCAAATATCGGAAACTGCCTTCCTTGCTCTTGCCTACATCCGTGGGTAGGCCTAAATATTTCTCTGAAAGTGACTCGTTCTGGACATCCAAAACATTCTTTATCTCATTTCTAGTGGCTTCCGGGACACCCTTACTGAAATAGATTGATGATTTATCCGTGTTAATTTTCTTTCCCGAGGCATCACAGTAGGTTCTCAAGAGGTCACGAACCCGAGCTGCATTTTCACCGTTGGCTTCAAAAAAAAGACTATATCATCTGCAAAAAGGAGATGATTAATAGGCGGTGCTGTATCTGCAACAGAAAGTCCTCCAACACCAGCACCTTGATCTTTCAACAAGCATGATAAGCCTTTTGCAGCCAACAGAAATAGATACGGGGAGATCGGATCCCCCTGCCTCATTCCCCTCGTGGGGCTAAAATCTTGTAAACTTCCCCCGTTAAACAATACCGAGAAAGATATAGAAGTGACGCACCTCATTACCATTTCAGTGAATCGTGGACTAATGCCAAGTTGCAACACAACCGCTTTAAGGTACGACCACTCCAACCTGTCATACGCTTTCATCATATCCAACTTTAGTGCTACAAATCTGTTGGAAATATGCCCTAGAGGCAATAATAAAGTGGTTATTATTATATTTCTTTGTTCATGATAATTGTCTATTGTTCATGCTATAATTGTGTTATCCGGAAATCGTAATACATGTGTGAATACATAGACCACAACATGTCCCTAGTGAGCCTCTAGTTGACTAGCTCATTGATCAATATATGGTTACGGTTTCCTGACCATGGACATTGGATGTCGTTGATAACGGGATCACATCATTAGGAGAATGATGTGATGGACAAGACCCAATCCTAAGCATAGCACAAGATCGTGTAGTTCGTCTGCTAAAGCTTTTCTAATGTCAAGTATCATTCCTTAGACCATGAGATTGTGCAACTCCCGGATACCGTAGGAATGCTTTGGGTGTGCCATACGTCACAACGTAACTGGGTGGCTATAAAGGCACACTACGGGTATCTCCGGAAGTGTCTGTTGGGTTGGCACGAATCGAGACTGGGATTTGTCACTCCGTGTGACGGAGAGGTATCTCTGGGCCCACTCGGTAGGACATCATCATAATGAGCTCAATGTGACCAAGGAGTTGGTCACGGGATGATGTGTTACGAACGAGTAAAGAGACTTGCCGGTAACGAGATTGAACAAGGTATAGGGATACCGACGATCGAATCTCGGGCAAGTATCATACCGGTAGACAAAGGGAATTGTGTACGAGATTGATTGAATCCCCGACATCGTGGTTCATCCGATGAGATCATCGTGGAACATGTGGGAGCCAACATGGGTATCCAGATCCCGTTGTTGGTTATTGGCCGGAGAGGTGTCTCGGTCATGTCTACATGGTTCCCGAACCTGTAGGGTCTACACACTTAAGGTTCGGTGACGCTAGAGTTGTTATGGGAAATAGTATGTGGTTACCGAATGTTGTTCGGAGTCCCGGACGTCACGAGGAGTTCTGGAATGGTCCGGAGGTGAAGATTTATATATGGGAAGTCATCATACGGTCACCGGAAGTATTTGGGGGTTTGCCGGTATTGTACCGGGACCACCGAAGGGGTTCCGGGGGTCCACCGGGAGGGTCCACCTGCCCCGAAGGGCCCTATGGGCTGTATGTGGAAGGGAACCAGCCCCTAAGTGGGCTGGGCGCCATCCCTCTAGGGCCCATGTGCCTAGGGTTGGGGGGGGGGAACCCTAAGGTGGGCGCCCCCCTTGGCTTGGGGGGCAAGCCCCCTCCCCTTGGCCGCCGCCCCCCCTCTAGATCTCATCTAGAGGGGCCGCCCCCCTTCCCCCTTCGCCCTATAAATAGAGGGAAGGAGGGAGGGCAGCAACATCTCATCCAAGGCGCAACCCTCCCCCTCTCCAACACCCCCTCCTCCTTCGCTGAGCTTGGCGAAGCCCTGCCGGAGAACTGCAAGCTCCACCACCACGCCGTCGTGCTACCGGAGCTCTTCCCCAACTTTTCCTCCCCCCTTGCTGGATCAAGAAGGAGGACACGTCCCCGTGCTGCACGTGTGTTGAACGCGGAGGCGCCGTTGTTCGGCGCTTATATCGGAATCAACCGCGATCTAAATCGCTGCGAGTACGACTCCTTCATCCGCGTTCTTGTAACGCTTCCGCGTCGCGATCTTCAAGGGTATGAAGATGCACTCCCCTATCTCTCGTTGCTAGTCTCTCCATAGATTGATCTTGGTGATGCGTAGAATTTTTTTGTTTTCTGCAACGATCCCCAATAGTGGTATCAGAGCTAGGTCTATGCGTAGTTTCTATGCACGAGTAGAACACAAGTTGTTGTGGGCGTCGATCGTGTCAATTTACTTGCCGTTACTAGTCTTATCTTGATTCGGCGTCATCGTGCGATGAAGCGGCCCGGATCGACCTTACACGTACGCTTACGTGAGACAGGTTCCACCGACTGACATGCACTAGTTGCATAAGGTGGCTAGCGGGTGTCTGTCTCTCCCACTTTAGTCGGATCGGATTCGATGAAAAGGGTCCTTATGAAGGGTAAATAGAAATTGGCATATCACGTTGTGGTTTTGGCGTAGGTAAGAAACGCTCTTGCTAGAAACCTATAGCAGCCACGTAAAAACTTGCAACAACAATTAGAGGACGTCTAACTTGTTCTTGCAGCATATGCCGTGTGATGTGATATGGCCAAAAGGATGTGATGAATGATATATGTGATGTATGAGATTGATCATGTTCTTGTAATAGGAATCACGACTTGCATGTCGATGAGTATGACAACCGGCAGGAGCCATATGAGTTGTCTTAATTTATTGTATGACATGCGTGTCAATGAAAACGCCATGTAATTACTTTACTTTATTGCTAACAGTTAGCCATAGTAGTAGAAGTAACAGTTGCCGAGACAACTTCATGAAGACACGATGATGGAGATCATGGTGTCATGCCGGTGACGATGATGATCATGGCGCCTCGAAGATGGAGATCAAAAGGAGCAAAATGATATTGGCCATATCATGTCACTATTTGATTGCATGTGATGTTTATCATGTTTTTACATCTTATTTGCTTAGAATGACGGTAGCTTAAATAAGATGATCCCTCACTAAAATTTCAAGAAAGTGTTCCCCTTAACTGTGCACCGTTGTGAAGGTCCGTTGTTTCGAAGCACCACGTGATGATCGGGTGTGATAGATTCTAATGTTCGAATACAACGGGTGTAAGCTGATACGTCTCCGTCGTATCTACTTTTCCAAACACTTTTGCCCTTGTTTTGGACTCTAACTTGCATGATTTGAATGGAACTAACCCGGACTGACGCTGTTTTCCGCAGAATTGCCATGGTGTTATCTTTGTGCAGAAACAAAAGTTCTCGGAATGACCTGAAACTTCACGGAGATTATTTTTGTAAATAATAAAAAATACTGGCGAAAGAATCAAGGCCAGGGGGCCCACACCTTGTCCATGAGGGTGGGAGACGCGCCTACCCCCTGGGCGCGCTCCCCTGCCTCGTGGGCCCCCTGGTGCTCCACCGACCTCAACTCCAACTCTATATATTCACGTTCGGGGAGAAAAAAATCAGAGAGAAAGATTCATTGCGTTTTACGATACGGAGCCGCCGCCAAGACCTAAACTCTCTCGGGAGGGCTGATCTGGAGTCCGTTCGGGGCTCCGGAGAGGGGAATCTGTCGCTGTCGTCATCATCAACCATCCTCCATCACCAATTTCATGATGCTCACCGCCGTGCGTGAGTAATTCCATCGTAGGCTTGCTGGACAGTGATGGGTTGGATGAGATTTATCATGTAATCGAGTTAGTTTTGTTAGGGTTTGATCCCTAGTATCCACTATGTTCTGAGATTGATGTTGCTATGACTTTGCTATGCTTAATGCTTGTCACTAGGGCCCGAGTGCCATGATTTCAGATCTGAACCTATTATGTTTTCATGAATATATGTGAGTTCTTGATCCTATCTTGCAAGTCTATAGTCACCTACTATGTGTTATGATCCGGCAACCCCGAAGTGACAATAATCGGGACCACTCCCGGTGATGACCATAGTTTGAGGAGTTCATGTATTCACTATGTGTTAATGCTTTGGTCCGGTACTCTATTAAAAGGAGGCCTTAATATCCCTTAGTTTCCGCTAGGACCCCACTGCCACGGGAGGGTAGGACAAAAGATGTCATGCAAGTTCTTTTCCATAAGCACGTATGACTATATTTGGAATACATGCCTACATTACATTGATGAATTGGAGCTAGTTCTGTGTCACCCTATGTTATGACTGTTACATGATGAACCGCATCTGGCATAATTCTGCATCACCGATCCAATGCCTACGAGCTTTTCACATATTGTTCTTCGCTTATTTACTTTACCGTTGCCACTGTTACAATCACTACAAAACTATCACTGTTACTTTTATCACCGTTACCGTTACTTCCATACTACTTTGCTACTAAATACTTTGCTACAGATATTAAGTTATCCAGGTGTGGTTGAATTGAAAACTCAACTACTAATACTTGAGAATATTCTTTGGCTCCCCTTGTGTCGAATCAATAAATTTGGGTTGAATACTCTACCCTCGAAAACTGTTGCGACCCCCTATACTTGTGGGTTATCAAGACTATTTTCTGGCGCCGTTGCCGGGGAGCATAGCTCTATTCTTTGTGTTACTTGGTATTTATATCTGCTGGTCACTATGAAGAACTTGAAAGACGAGAAAACTAAAATTTATCCCTCAACTACGAGGGGAGGTAAGGAACTGCCATCTAGCTTTGCACTTGATTCACCTTCTGTTTTGAGTAAGCTTGCGACACCTAAACCTGCTTCTGCTATTAATTCTGATATGTCGCATGTTATTGATGATGCCACTTCTGCTATGCATGATACTTATGATGAAACTACCTCTATGCTTGATACTATTGTGCCACTTGGTGAATTTCTTGATGAACAACTTGCTAGGGCTAGAGAGAATGAAATTATTGAACATGATAATATTGATGAAAGTGATGATGAAGATTCTCCCCCCTAGATATGAATTGCCTGTTGTGCCTGAGGGCTATGTTATGGATGAAGAAACTGCTAGAGACTTTCTTGCTTGCAATGATAGAAGTGATCTTAAGAAATTATTAGCTAAGCTGAAACAAAAATCTCTGAATGCTAGAATGAAATATGATCCTGCTTATGCTACTTCACCTATCTTTGTTACTGATAAGGATTATGAATTCTCTGTCGACCCTGATATAATTACTTTGGTTGAATCTGATCCTTTCTATGGCTATGAATCTGAAACTGTTGTGGCACATCTTACTAAATTAAATGATATAGCCACCCTGTTCACTAATGATGAGAAAACTCGCTACTATTATATCCTTAAAATATTCCCGTTCTCATTAAAGGGTGAATCTAAGATATGGTTTAATTCTCTTGATCCTGGTTGTGTGCGTAGTCCCCAGGATATGATTTATTACTTCTCTGCTAAATATTTCCCTGCTCATAAGAAACAAGCTGCTTTAAGGGAAATATATAATTTTTTGCAAAATGAAGAAGAGAGTCTCCCACAAGCTTGGGGGAGGCTTCTCCAATTACTTAATGCTTTGCCTGATCATCCTCTTAAGAAAAATGAAATACTTGATATCTTTTATAATGGACTAACCGATGCTTCCAGAGACCACGTGGATAGTTGTGCTGGTTGTGTTTTCAGGGAAAGAACAGTTGATCAAGCTGAATTGCTATTGAATAATATGTTGACTAATGAAAATAATTGGACACTTCCTGAACCAACTCCGAAGAAAAGGGGTGTTCTATTTCTCAGTCTTGAAGATATGCAAGAGGCAAAGAAATCTATGAAAGAAAAAGGTATAAAAGCTGAAGATGTTAAGAATTTACCTCCTGTTGAAGAAATACATGGTCTTAATTTACCGCCTGTTGAAAAAATACATGGTTTTAATCCATCACCTATTGAAGAGATACATGGTCTTGATAACCCGACACAGGTAGTAAAGGTAAATTCTCTCTATAGATTTGATGAAGGTGATATTCCTCGTTATAAGTCTGCTAGCCAATGCTTAGATGAGTTTGATAATTTTATTGTCAAACAAGAAAACTTCAATGCTTATGTTGGTAGACAATTGAAACACAATTCTTATATGATTGAACACTTGAGTGATTATATGTCTAGAGTTAAAGGTGAACTTAAAATCATTAGTAAACATGCTTCTATGGTTACCACTCAAGTAGAACAAGTACTTAAGGCTCAGAATGATTTGCTCAATGAATTGAATAGTAAGAATAATGACTTTGCTGTTAGAGTTGCAGCTAGAGGTGGTAAAGTGACTCAGGAACCTTTGTATCCTGAGGGCCACCCTAAGAGAATTGAGCAGGATTCTCAGAGAAATAATTTAGATGCACCTAGTCCTTCTAAAAAGAAGAAAAAGAAAAATGATAGGACTTTGCATGCTTCTAGTGAACCTATTGTTGACACAGCTAAGAATCCCAATGATATTTCTATTTCTGATGCTGAAACACAATCTGGTAATGAACATGAACCTAGTGATAATGTTAATGATGATGTTCATGTTGATGCTCAACCTAGCAATGACAACGATGTAGAAATTGAACCTGCTGTTGATCTTGATAACCCACGATCAAAGAATCAACGTTATGATAAGAGAGACTTTGTTGCTAGGAAGCATGGTAAAGAAAGAGAGCCATGGGTTCAGAAACCCATGCCTTTTCCTCCTAAACCATCCAAGAAAAAGGATGAGGATTTTGAGCGCTTTGCTGAAATGATTAGACCTATCTTCTTGCGTATGCGTTTAACTGATATGCTCAAAATGAATCCTTATGCTAAGTATATGAAAGATATTGTTACTAATAAGAGAAAGATACCGGAAGCTGAAATTTCCACCATGCTTGCTAATTATACTTTCAAGGGTGGAATACCAAAGAAACTTGGAGATCCAGGAGTACCCACTATACCATGCTCCATTAAAAGAAACTATGTTAGAACTAATTTATGTGATCTTGGAGCCGGTGTTAGTGTTATGCCTCTCTCTTTATATCGTAAACTTGATTTGAATAAGTTGACACCTACTGAAATATCTTTGCAAATGGCCGATAAATCAACTGCTATACCTGTCGGTATTTGTGAGGATGTGCCTGTTGTGGTTGCAAACGTTACTATTTTAACGGACTTTGTTATTCTTGATATTCCTGAGGACGATAGTATGTCTATTATTCTTGGAAGACACCTTTTGAATACTGTAGGGGCTGTTATTGATTGCAACAAAGGCAATGTCACTTTTCATGTTAATGGTAATGAGCATACGGTACACTTTCCGAGGAAACAACCTCAAGTTCATAGTATAAACTCTATTGGAAAAACTCCATCGATTATTTTTGGAGGTTTTGAATTTCCTCTACCTACTGTCAAGAAGAAATATGATATTCTTATTATTGGGGATGTGCATATCCCCGTTGAGGTAACTTAGTGTTATTCAAAATTTCTCCGGTTTCATGCGATTCAGAATGAGTTTGTTAACAAGACCTGATCAACCTTGTTAGTGGATTCCTTTTGATGAGCATGAGATGGATGAAGTTAGAAAGCACAACCTTCTGTACCCTCCTTTTACTTTCTGTTATTTAGGTTAAATAAAGCAAAAATAGTATTTTCTGTCAGTTTTTTGAATTATCCGTGCAATAAAAAAATACCCCGAAAATAAAAGTTCTCCAAATGCTCCGAAATTGAAATATGATTTTTTCTGGAATATTTGAGAATATCTGGCACCGAGAACACAGTAGGGGGAGCAAGCACCTGGCCACGAGGGTCCAGGGCGCGCCCACCCCCTGGGCGCACTCCCCTGCCTCGTGGGCCCACGGTGGCTCCCCTCCACTTATTCCAGCCACCACACACTTCTTCTTCCTCCCAAAAAAATCACCAACAAGCTCAAGCACGAGTTCTAGCTCATTTTGCTGCGATTTTTGATCTCCTAGCTCAAAGCACCTCTCACAAAAATGCTTTGGGGGATTGTTCCTTGGTATGTGACTCCTCCAATGGTCCAATTAGTTTTTGTTCTAGTGCTTTATTTATTGCAAATTTGTGCTGCCTAGGTGACCATATTCTTGAGCTTGCATGTCAAATCTATATGGTTCCAAGTAGTTCTAATGCGTGATATAGTCTCTAGGCACTTGTGGGAGTAGTTGCTATCAATTTTGTTGAGTTTGGTTCACTTTTATTTTGAGTTACTAAAATTTTCAGAATTTTTTCAGAGGAAGAAATATGTTTAGGAAAATGTACCAAGGTGGTCCTTCAAGGAAGCAAGGGCCCAGGCTCGCAATGCGCGATGCTGACGATGAACCACCGAGGGAAGCTCAAGTGCGGGCTTGTGAATGGCCTTTAGAGGACCTCATGGATCGAGCGGGAATCAAGGAATAATTTTACACATATGTGCGTAACACTGATCTTGAGAGCTTCGAGGCAGATAAGTGTCGTCAGCATTACTATCTCACTGATTCCTTTGTGAGGAGGTTTGAATTTTCATCATCGCGCAATTCTCAAACTGTCCTGTTTGATCTCTATGAAAATTCTTACACTATGGACTTAGAGGATTTTACCACTGCTTGCAAACTTCCACAATGGGGTAGTCCTAGTGAACCTCGCAAATATGAGTTTAGAGATTTTCTTGCTAGTATAACTGTGGGGGAGTCTAGAGATATAACACAAGCTACCATAGGGAGCATTCATTTTCCTGCTATACATTATTTTGCTCTCTTCATAGGTAGGTGCATAAATGGTAAGGATGAAGCATGTCACATGTGTGTCCCTGATCTCAGTGTTCTCAGGAGTGCTGTATTAGGAGATAAACATTATAATTTGGGAGCCATTGTTGCACGTAGGTTTCATAATAATAGATTTAATGGAGATTTCTTTGGTGGAATTTATGCAACCCGTTTAGCTAATTTTCTTGATATACCCATACATGAGTATGATGTTGAGTTGCCTCCTGCTTATTTAGATTATGAGGCTATGGTTCTTCAACTTTTTGTTGAGAGGAACGATCAGTTCCTCCAGTACCGGCTAATCTTTGACAGACGACGCACCTATCACGTCGCTCTCCCTTCTCCTACTTTCTTTCACTTTCAGGCAAAAGAGAGATATTTTATAACCAGAGAGGAGGCAGACGAGTATAAGAGGAGGACAGAGACAGCCCGCCTCCAAGCTGCAGCCCACGATGCAATAGCCGCTACATCTCAGTACGACCCCAATTACAACTTCGGATATCCGCCAGGCCAGCCATGGCAATAGACCAACTTAGGCCAAAAGCCTAAGCTTGGGGGAGTACGTATTTCTCACCGACATTACATTTATGTTCACACACTCATGCTAGTTGTCGGTGTTCATACTTTTTCACTGTAATATCCATGCTAGTTTATTTTCCTTTTTACGCTTTCTTCTTGTGTGTTTGAAAAACCTTAAGAAAAATAAAAAAAATAGTAGTAGCTTTTAGCTAGTTTACTTTTCTTGCTGTAGTAGTAATAATTAAAAGAAAACCCAAAAAGATTTCCCGTTCTTCTTTTGCTTGTTGGGAGCTTTCCCGTGTAAATAGTTTTATTTCTTTTCTTTTCTTTGGGGGTCGATAGGAGAAGACCATAATGAAAATGTTGAGGTGGCTCTTATATGCATTATTGTTGATTTAACCGAGAGCCCGTATTGCCTTGTCTTCTCCTGTTTATTGAATGCTTGCAGATTCCAGCTTAGTCCAATGCACGTGCACTATTATTATTATTCACATCGTTCGGTCGTGCAAGTGAAAGGCAATTATGACGATATGATGAATTGATTGAGATGAGAGAAGCTGGTATGAACTCGATCTCTCTTGTTTTTGTAAATATGATTAGTTCATCGTTCCTGATTCAGCCTATTATGAACAAACATGTTTGCAATGACAATTAGAGATTATAGTTGCTTATGCCATTCTTAATTAGCTAGGAGTTTATAATGGTTTATCTTGCGTGCCAACATGCTATTAAAATGGTTGTGATGTGGTATGATGGGGTGGTATCCTCCTTTGAATGATTTAAGTGACTTGACTTGGCACATGTTCACACATGTAGTTGAAACAAAATCAACATAGCCTTCACGATATTTATGTTCATGGCGGATTATATCCTACTCATGCTTGCACTCAATGTTCATTAATTTTAATGCATGTTCATGACTGTTGTCGCTCTCTAGTTGGTCGCTTCCCAGTCTTTTGCTAGCCTTCACTTGTACTAAGCGGGAATACTGCTTGTGCATCCAATCCCTTAAACCCCAAAGTTATCCCATATGAGTCCATCATACCTTCCTATATGTGGTATCTACCTGCCGTTCCAAGTAAATTTGTATGTGCCAAACTCTAAACCTTCAAATGAAATTCTGTTTTGCATGCTCGAATAGCTCATGTATCAACTAGGGCTGTCTGTATCTTCCATGCTAGGCGGGTTATTCTCAAGAGGATTGGACTCCGCTCCTCACTCACGAGAGAATGGCTGGTCACCGGGATGCCCAGTCCCATTGCTTTATGCAAATCAAATCAAAATAATTGCAAACAAAACTCCCCCGGGACTGTTGTTAGTTGGAGGCACTCGTTGTTTCGAGCAAGCCATGGATTGATGCTTGTTGGTGGAGGGGGAGTATAAACTTTACCATTCTGTTTGGGAACCGCCTATAATTAATGTGTGTAGCATGGAAGATATCGCCGTCTCTCGGTTGTTATGTTAACAATGAAAGTATGCCGCTCAAAATATTATTCATCTCTATTTCAAAACCGAGCTCTGGCACCTCTACAAATCCCTGCTTCCCTCTGCGAAGGGCCTATCTATTTACTTTTATGTTGAGTCATCACCCTCTTATTAAAAAGCACCAGTTGGAGAGCACCGCTGTCATTTGCATCCATTACTATTAATTTATATTGAGTATGACTATGACTGGATCTCTTTTACCATGAATTACAATGTCTAGTCAGTCCTTGATCTTTAAAGGTGCTCTGCATTTATGTTTTGCGGTCTCAGAAAGGGCTAGCGAGATACCATCTTGTTATATCATATTATGATTGTTTTGAGAAAGTGTTGTCATCCGAGATTTATTATTATTGCTATCTAGTTGATTATGCCATTGACATGAGTAAACATGAGACCTAAGTGTTATTGTGAATATGGTTAGTCATAATATTTGCTGAAAACTTGAACGCTGGCTTTACATATTTACAACAACAAGAGCAAACAGAGTTTGTAAAAGTTTTTCTTTATCACTTTCAGTTTATCAACTGAATTACTTGAGGACAAGCAAAGGTTTAAGCTTGGGGGAGTTGATACGTCTCCGTCGTATCTACTTTTCCAAACACTTTTGCCCTTGTTTTGGACTCTAACTTGCATGATTTGAATGGAACTAACCCGGACTAACGCTGTTTTCAGCAGAATTGCCATGGTGTTATCTTTGTGCAGAAACAAAAGTTCTCGGAATGACCTGAAACTTCACGGAGATTATTTTTGGAAATAATAAAAAATACTGGCAAAAGAATCAAGGCCAGGGGGCCCACACCCTATCCACGAGGGTGGGAGGCGCGCCCCCTGCCTCGTGGGCCCCCTGGTGCTCCACCGACCTCAACTCCAACTCTATATATTCACGTTCGGGGAGAGAAAAATCAGAGAGAAAGATTCATCACATTTTACGATACGGAGCCGCCGCCAAGCCCTAAACTCTCTCGGGAGGGCTGATCCGGAGTCCGTTCGGGGCTCCGGAGAGGGGAATCCGTCACCGTCGTCATCATCAACCATCCTCCATCACCAATTTCATGATGCTCACCGCCGTGCGTGAGTAATTCCATCGTAGGCTTGCTGGACGGTGATGGGTTGGATGAGATTTATCATGTAATTGAGTTAGTTTTGTTAGGGTTTGATCCCTAGTATCCACTATGTTCCGAGATTGATGTTGCTATGACTTTGCTATGCTTAATGCTTGTCACTAGGGCCCGAGTGCCATGATTTCAGATCTGAACCTATTATGTTTTCATGAATATATGTGAGTTCTTGATCCTATCTTGCAAGTCTATAGTCACCTACTATGTGTTATGATCCGGCAACCCCGAAGTGACAATAATCGGGACCACTCCCGGTGATGACCATAGTTTGAGGAGTTCATGTATTCACTATGTGTTAATGCTTTGGTCCGGTACTCTATTAAAAGGAGGCCTTAATATCCCTTAGTTTCCGCTAGGACCCCACTGCCACGGGAGGGTAGGACAAAAGATGTCATGCAAGTTCTTTTCCATAAGCACGTATGACTATATTTGGAATACATGCCTACATTACATTGATGAATTGGAGCTAGTTCTGTGTCACCCTATGTTATGACTGTTACATGATGAACCGCATCTGGCATAATTCTGCATCACCGATCCAATGCCTACGAGCTTTTCACATATTGTTCTTCGCTTATTTACTTTACCGTTGCCACTGTTACAATCACTACAAAACTATCACTGTTACTTTTATCAACGTTACCGTTACTTCCATACTACTGTGCTACTAAATACTTTGCTGCAGATATTAAGTTATCCAGGTGTGGTTGAATTGACAACTCAACTGCTAATACTTGAGAATATTATTTGGCTCCCCTTGTGTCGAATCAATAAATTTGGGTTGAATACTCTACCCTCGAAAACTGTAGCGATCCCCTATACTTGTGGGTTATCATAAGCCAGATTTACACATGCAAAATAGTTAGGTTGACTTGACGAGCCTAGCATGTACAGACATGGCCTCGGAACACGAGAGACCGAAGGGTCGAACATGAGTCGTATAGTAGATACGATTAACATGGAGATGTTCACCGTTGATGACTAGTCCGTCTCACGTGATGATCGGACACGGCCTAGTCGATTCAGATCATGTATCACTTAGATGACTAGAGGGATGTCTATCTGAGTGAGAGTTCATTAATTAATTTGATTATATGAACTTAATTGTCATGAACTTAGTCTAAATATCTTTACAATATGTCTTGTAGATCAAATGGCCCACGCTAATGTTGCCCTCAACTTCAACGCGTTCCTAGAGAAAACCAAGATGAAAGACGATGGTAGCAACTATACGGACTGGGTCCGTAACTTGAGGATCATCCTCATAGCTGCCAAGAAAGCATATGTCCTTGATGCACCGCTAGGTGAAGCACCTGTTTTCCCAGGAACTCAAGACGTTATGAACGCCTGGCAGTCGCGTAGTGATGATTACTCCCTGGTTCAGTGCGGCATGCTTTACAGCTTAGAATCGGGGCTCCAAAAGCGTTTTGAGCAGCACGGAGCATATGAGATGTTCCAAGAGCTGAAATGGTTTTCCAAGCTCATGCCAGAGTCAAGAGATATGAAGTCTCCGACAAGTTCTACAGTTGTAAGATGGAGGAGAATAGTTCTGTCAGCGAGCACATACTCAAAATGTTTGGGTTGCACAACCGCTTGTCTCAGCTGGGAGTTAATCTCCCGGATGACGCGGTCATTGACAGAATCCTTCAGTCGCTTCCACCTAGCTACAAGAGCTTTGTGATGAATTTCAATATGCAGGGGATGGAGAAAACCATTCCTGAGGTATATTCAATGCTGAAATCAGCGGAGGTGGAGATCAAAAAGGAACATCAAGTGTTGATGGTGAATAAAACCACTAGTTTCAAGAAAGGCAAGGGTAAGAAGAACTTCAAGAAGGATGGCAAGGGAGTTGCCGCGCCCGGTAAGTCAGTTGCCGGGAAGAAGCCAAAGCTTGGACCCAAGCCTGAGACTGAGTGCTTTTATTGCAAGGGAAACGGTCACTGGAAGCGGAACTGCCCCAAGTACTTAGCGGATAAGAAGGCCGGCAATACCAAAGGTATATATGATATACATGTTATTGATGTGTACCTTACCAGCACTCGTAGTAGCTCCTGGGTATTTGATACCGGTGCGGTTGCTCATATTTGTAACTCAAAACAGGAGCTGCGGAATAAGCGGAGACTGGCGAAGGATGAGGTGACGATGCGCGTCGGGAATGGTTCCAAGGTCGATGTGATCGCTGTCGGCACGCTACCTCTACATTTACCTACGGGATTAGTTTTAAACCTCAATAATTGTTATTTAGTGCCAGCTTTGAGCATGAGCATTGTATCTGGATCTCGCTTAATGCGAGATGGCTACTCATTTAAATCTGAGAATAATGGTTGTTCTATCTATATGAGAGATATGTTTTATGGTCATGCCCCGCTGGTTATTCTTATTGAATCTCGAACGTGATGTTACACATATTCATAGTGTGAATGCCAAAAGATGTAAGGTTGATAATGATAGTCCCACATACTTGTGGCACTGCCGCCTTGGTCACATTGGTGTCAAACGCATGAAGAAACTCCATGCAGATGGACTTTTGGAGTCTCTTGATTATGAATCATTTGACACGTGCGAACCATGCCTCATGGGAAAAATGACCAAGACTCCGTTCTCCGGAACAATGGAGCGAGCAACCAACTTATTGGAAATCATACATACTGATGTGTGCGGTCCAATGAGCGTTGAGGCTCGCGGTGGTTATCGTTATGTTCCCACCCTCACTGATGACTTAAGTAGATATGGGTGTGTCTACTTAATGAAACACAAGTCTGAGACCTTTGAAAAGTTCAAGGAATTTCAGAGTGAGGTTGAGAATCAACGTGACAGGAAAATAAAGTTCTTACGATCAGATCGTGGAGGGGAATATTTGAGTCACGAATTTGGCACACACTTAAGGAAATGTGGAATTGTTTCAAAACTCACGCCGCCTGGAACACCTCAGCGTAATGGTGTGTCCGAACGTCGTAATCGCACTCTATTGGATATGGTGCGATCTATGATGTCTCTTACCGATCTACCGCTATCATTTTTGGATTATGCTTTAGAGACTGCCGCATTCACTTTAAATAGAGCTCCGTTGAAATCTATTGAGACGACACCGTATGAATTATGGTTTGGAAAGAAACCTAAGCTGTCATTTCTGAAAGTTTGGGGATGTGATTCTTATGTCAAGAAACTTCAACCTGAAAAGCTTGAACCCAAGTCGGAAAAATGCGTCTTCATAGGATACCCTAAGGAAACTATTGGGTATACCTTCTACCTCAGATATGAAGGAAAGGTCTTTGTTTCCAAGAATGGATCCTTTCTGGAGAAAGAGTTTCTCTCAAAAGAAGTAAGTGGGAGGAAAGTAGAACTTGATGAGGTATTACCTTTTTAACCGGAGAGTAGCGCAGCTCAGGAAGATGTTTCTGTGGTGCCTACACTAACTAGAGAGGAAGTTAATGATGATGATCATGAAACTTTGGATAAAGTTGCTACTGAACTTCGTAGGTCCACAAGGACACGTTCTGCACCAGAGTGATACGGCAACCCTGTCCTGGAAATCATGTTGTTAGACAATGGTGAACCTTTGAACTATGAAGAAGCGATGGCGGGCCCGGATTCCAACAAATGGCTTGAAGCCATGAAATCCGAGATAGGATCCATGTATGAAAATGAAGTATGGACTTTGACAGACTTGCCCGATGATCGGCAAGCCATAGAGAATAAATGGATCTTTAAGAAGAAGACAGACACGGATGGTAATGTGACCATCTATAAGGCTCGGCTTGTCGCTAAGGGTTATCGACAAGTTCAAGGGGTTGACTACGATGAGACCTTCTCACCCGTAGCGAAGCTGAAGTCCGTCCGAATCATGTTAGCAATTGCCGCATTCTATGATTATGAGATATGGCAAATGGACGTCAAAACGGCATTCCTTAATGGTTTCCTTAAGGAAGAATTGTATATGATGCAGCCGGAAGGTTTTGTCGATCCTAAGAATGCTGACAAGGTATGCAAGCTCCAGCGCTCAATCTATGGGTGGTGCAACCATCTCGGAGTTGGAACATTCGCTTTGATGAGATGATCAAAGCGTTTGGGTTTACCCAGACCTATGGAGAAGCCTGTGTTTACAAGAAAGTGAGTGGGAGCTCTGTAGCATTTCTCATATTATATGTGGATGACATACTATTGATGGGAAATGATATAGAATTCTTGGAAAGCATAAAGGCCTACTTGAATAAGTGTTTTTCAATGAAGGACCTTGGAGAAGCTGCTTACATATTAGGCATCAAGATCTACAGAGATAGATCGAGACGCCTCATTGGTCTTTCACAAAGCACATACCTTGACAAGATATTGAAGAAGTTCAATATGGATTAGTCCAAGAAGGGGTTCTTGCATGTATTGCAAGGTGTGAGATTGAGCACGGCTCAATGCTCGACCACGGCAGAAGATAGAGAAAAGATGAGTGTCATCCCCTATGCCTCGGCCATAGGGTCTATTATGTATGCCATGCTGTGTACCAGACCTGATGTGAACCTTGCCATAAGTTTGGTAGGAAGGTACCAAAGTAATCCCGGCATGGAACACTAGACAACGGTCAAGAATATCCTGAAGTACCTAAAAAGGACTAAGGATATGTTTCTCGTTTATGGAGGTGACGAAGAGCTCGTCGTAAAGGGTTACGTCGATGCTAGCTTCGACACAGATCTGGATGACTCCAAGTCGCAAACCGGATATGTGTATATTTTGAATGGTGGGGCAGTCAACTGGTGTACTTGCAAGCAAAGCGTCGTGGCGGAATCTACATGTGAAGCGGAGTATATAGCAGCCTCGGAGGTAGCACAGGAAGCACTCTGGATGAAGGAGTTCATCACCGACCTAGGAATTATTCCCAATGCGTCGGGCCCAATGACACTCTTCTGTGACAACACTGGAGCTATTGCCCTTGCCAAGGATCCCAGGTTTCACAGGAAGACCAGGCATATCCAGCGTCGCTTCAACTCCATTCGTGAATATATTCAAGATGGAGACATAGATATTTGTAAAGTGCATACGGATCTGAATGTCGCAGATCCGTTGACTAAACCTCTTCCACGAGCAAAACATGATCAACACCAGAACTCTATGGGTGTTCGATTCATCACAATGTAACAAGATTATTGACTCTAGTGCAAGTAGGAGACTGTTGGAAATATGCCCTAGAGGCAATAATAAAGTGGTTATTATTATATTTCCTTGTTCATGATAATTGTCTATTGTTCATGCTATAATTGTGTTATCCGGAAATCGTAATACATGTGTGAATACATAGACCACAACATGTCCCTAGTGAGCCTCTAGTTGACTAGCTCGTTGATCAATAGATGGTTACGGTTTCCTGACCATGGATATTGGATGTCGTTGATAACGGGATCACATCATTAGCAGAATGATGTGATGGACAAGACCCAATCCTAAGCATAGCACAAGATCGTGTAGTTCGTCTGCTAAAGCTTTTTCTAATGTCAAGTATCATTCCTTAGACCATGAGATTGTGCAACTCCCGGATACCGTAGGAATGCTTTGGGTGTTCCAAACGTCACAACGTAACTGGGTGGCTATAAAGGCACACTACGGGTATCTCTGAAAGTGTCTATTGGGTTGGCACAAATCGAGACTGGGATTTGTCACTCCGTGTGACGAAGAGGTATCTCTGGGCCCACTTGGTACGACATCATCATAATGAGCTCAATGTGACCAAGGAGTTGACCACGGGATGATGTGTTACGAACGAGTAAAGAGACTTGCCGGTAACGAGATTGAACAAGGTATAGGGATACCGACGATCGAATCTCGGGCAAGTATCATACCGGTAGACAAAGGGAATTGTGTACGGGATTGATTGAACCCCCGACATCGTGGTTCATCCGATGATATCATCATGGAACATGTGGGAGCCAACATGGGTATCCAGATCCCGCTGTTGGTTATTGGCCGGAGAAGTGTCTCGATCATGTCTACATGGTTCCCGAACCTGTAGGGTCTACACACTTAAGGTTCGGTGACGCTAGAGTTGTTATGGGAAATAGTATGTGGTTACCGAATGTCGTTCGGAGTCCCGGATGAGATCCCGGACATCACGAGGAGTTCCGGAATGGTCCGGAGGTGAAGAGTTATATATGGGAAGTCATCATACGGTCACCGGGAGTATTCGGGGGTTTGCCAGTATTGTACAGAGACCACCGAAGGGGTTCCGGGGGTCCACCTGCCCCAGAGGGCCCTATGGGCTGTATGTGGAAGGGAACCAGCCCCTAAGTGGGCTAGGTGCCATCCCCCCTAGGGCCCATGCGCCTAGGGTTGGGGGGAACCCTAAGGGGGGCGTCCCCCTTGGCTTGGGGGCAAGCCCCCTCCCCTTGGCCGCCGCCCCCCCTCTAGATCTCATCTAGAGGGGCCGGCCCCCTTCCCCCTTCGCCCTATAAATAGAGGGGAGGAGGGAGGGCAGCAACACCTCATCCAAGGCGTAGCCCTCCCCCTCTCCAACACCCCCTCCTCCTCCGTTGAGCTTGGCGAAGCCCTGCCGGAGAACTGCAAGCTCCACCAGCACTCCGTCGTGCTGCCGGAGCTCTTCCCCAACTTCTCCTTCCCCCTTGCTGGATCAAGAAGGAGGAGATGTCCCCGTGCTGCACGTGTGTTGAATGCGGAGGCGCCGTTGTTCGGCGCTTAGATCAGAATCAACCGCGATCTGAAACGCTGCGAGTACGACTCCTTGAGTTTGGGTACTTGCACACCGCAACCTAACCCCACAAAGAACTCTCACGAAGACCATGGGTTAATACACAAAGCGTAACTGACAATGCTTACCATACCATGGGATCGCTTGATCCCTCTCGGTACATCTTCTACGCTTTGTGTGTTGATCAACTTGATTCACTCTTTGACTTTGTCTTGATTAACCTCTCACAAGACCAATCTTTAGGTAATTCCTTGAATAGCACCTTGGTCGACACAAACTCTCCTTGAAACCAACACATGTATTCCAAGAAAAGCCTATGGACAAAACCTTCAAATATAACTCAAGGCAACCATTAGTCCATAGAGATTGTCATCAATTACCAAAACCAAACATGGGGCCACCGCATGTTCTTTCACCCGTGCTGCACGTGTGTTGAACACGGAGGCGCCATTGTTCGACGCTTAGATCGGAATCAACCGCGATCTGAATCGCTGCGAGTACGACTCCTTCATCTGCGTTCTTGTAACACTTCCGCATCGCGATCTTCAAGGGTATGAAGATGCACTCCCCTCTCTCTCGTTGCTAGTCTCTCCATAGATTGATCTTGGTGATGCGTAGAATTTTTTTGATTTCTGCAACGATCCCCAACACTGTTTGCTTTGACTCTCCTTGTTTTCATATAGTGAAGACACTCGTAAGCAGTTATAAAATTATCCGTGATCAGACGTCCAGGCACAAAGGCCGACTGCTCTTCAGAAATTACCTCGGGGAGAATGATCTTCAGCCTGTTTGCTAAGAACTTAGATGCAATCTTGTAGATCACATTGCAAAGGCTTATAGGCCGAAATTGTCCTAGAATTTTCGGACTAGCGATCTTGGGAATAAGAACGATGAACGTACGGTTGATATCCTCCGGTGAGTCCTCTCCATTGAGCAGCCTAATTATCATGTCGGTTACCTCTTCTCCACAAAGCTCCCAATCCTCTGAAAAAAGTGTGCAGGAAAACCATCGGGCCCTGGAGCTTTGGTCGGGAACATTTGAAAGAGTGCTTCTTTTACTTCCTCCTTCGTATACTGGGCGTTTAGCTTAGCATTCATACCTGCATCAACCCTGACTGGTATGTGTGACAGTACTTCTTCAATTCCTATGCAGCCCTCGGATGTGTATAGATTCTTGTATCGTTTATCATCTCAGCCAACTCCCCTGGATCCGGAGCCATAGTACCATCAGGTTTTTGGAGCTGGCTAATTGTGTTCTTGGCTCTCCGACCACTTGCCTTCCTCTGAAAATACTGCGTGTTGCGATCACCTACAGAGAGCCAGTTTATTCGAGACCGCTGCCTCATCATGATCTCCTCGCGGAAGGACAACTCCATGATCTGATCCTGCACTTTCTTCTCTTCCTCCCCCGGCCCCACTCTATGGGGATCCGCTCGCAACTCTGCTAGTTGGTGGCGCAACTTTCTCAGTTCTTGTCGTACAGACCCGAACGTCACCCGCCCCCAGCGTTTCAGCGATGAACCCACAGAGGACAATTTTGAAGCTAGCTCTGCCACTGTGGTCGCCGGTTGTTTTTGGTTCCATACCTGCTGCACCGTTGCACCGAAAGTACTGTCAGTTTCCCACATACACTCATAACAGAAAGGCTTCTTCAGAGCAACTCTCAAGTTATTTGCTTCCAACTCATTCAAGAGTAGAATGGGGCTGTGGTCGGACTTAGCCGCCGTAAGGTGTTCAACAGTGGCAAAAGGAAACATAGCTGACCAACTAGCCGTAGCTAGGGCACGGTCAAGTCGAACTCTGCAGTACTCCCCCCCAGCAACTCTCTTCTCAAACGTCCAGTCTAGGCCTTTGTAGCCCAGATCAGCTAGTTCACACACGTCCACAACTTCCCTGAATCCTTCTATTTGTGCACTGTCCCTCTCATTTGGTCCCATCTGCTCTTCCTATTGCAGTATCTCGTTAAAGTCTCCCATGCAGACCCACGGTAGATCATTTTCTCCACACAAGATTTTCATGGTATCCCACGTTTTATACCTCATGCTCCTGTTCGCTGCACCATAGAAAACAGATAACCTCCACGCTTCCTTGCCCGGTTCTTTAACCATCGAGTCAATATGATACTGAGAATAAGTTTTTATTTCAAGATCTACATTATTTCTCCAAAATAAACAAAGACCTCCACTTCTACCTCTACTATCAACTCCAAATCTACCAGCAAAACCTAAACTACCCGCCAATCCCTCCACATGATACTTTGCGAGTTGTGTCTCCACTATGCAAAGCACCGCAGGCGCGCAAGCCTCCACTAGATCGCAGAGCTCCTTCACCGTCACAGGATCGCCAATCCCGCGACAGTTCCAACATAGTATCCTCATTGGATCCGGTGGTCCTGCTCGGAGGAGGCCGCCCCATTAGTTGTTTCCATATCCTCACTCCCCCTACTCCATCCTGTCTCCTCCTCTTCACTTCGGTACATTTCCAGGCATGCTAGAGACCGCTTGTGATGCGTCCCCTCCTCCCTGTTCCAGCATAAGAACCGCCCTGCCACCCTGCCGGCAAGATTTGGCACAGGCTGGCCTTGAACGTTTACTGTACCATCAACCAGGATGAGTCTCTTGCGCGCATTTGGATTCTCAGCCGAGTCCATATTCATTGGGACCTGTCTTGGGTCAGCCGTTGCCTCCTCCCTGACGTCGTCCCTTCCCCCTCTTCCCTGCCTACCGCCTCTGGTTCCTCTACCTCCCACTCTTCCACCTCTACCACGCCCATCCATACCTCCTCTTCCTCCTGCTGCATAAGCCGGTGGCTCAGGGGTCCAAAGCAGCCATTCACCCCACTCACAATCACGAGGATCATGGATTCCATCCCCGCATTCCTCCATGGTGTGCCCCATTAAACCACAAAAGTAACAGAAATTTAGGAGCTTGTCATAGTACACTGGGTACTTCTTCCTCCCTTTTAGAGTGATTGGCACAAACCTGACGAGGGGTATATCGACATCCACATAAACCCTAACTCGCAAAGTGCTTGCCGGGTTAATCTTACCCTCATTCAAAATTACTGTGAAGGGTGGTTCTCCAACCTTAGCAGCCATCTTCTCCGCTAATTCTCTCTTAGTTGTTAGGCCGTCCGGCAGCCCTTTTACTCGCGCCCACAGCGGCACCTTATTCAGCTTGTACTCTGCCACATCAGTAAAGCCATCATACTCCTGAATGACCACAGGAGCATAACGAAAGATCCATGGACCCCCCCTCCATGATGCGCTTCCAATCACCGAGGCAATGGCATTGGAATAAGAAGAGATTTGGCCCGTTGACATTGAAAGTCACACCCTGAGCTGCAGCCCAAGTGTTTCTCATTTGCCTCAACAACGCAGCATGGCTAAACGGCTTGGTGGTGTGGACTCGGAAAAGCCCTAGCCACCGCATGTCTCCAATCAGATCTTCTACTTCTCCTGACAGGTCCAGATCATCCTCCTCTTCGCCATGAAGTTGCATCCCCGCAAATTGATCCTCCAGATTCGGTTCTGGGCCATAGAAGTCCCAATCTCCGTCCTCGCCTGCATTGTCCCCTGCTTCATGCCTTCCTCTCCCCCTCCATATGCTCCTAAAGGCACCTGCGTCTCCTCCCCTGCCTCCGATCTTCCATCGTCCCTCATCTGTCCCTTCCCCGCTAGATCGCCTCCTTCATGCTCCTCTCCCTCTCCGTTTGTGACCACCGATGGTGGTAATTCCGCCATGCAAGGAGGCCTCGGCGACGTACTCATGTTGGTGACTCCCGATCGCCAGAGAACTCCGGCCACCAGAGAGGATTCATGTGGACTCCGCCGTCGCCGCCGGAGGAAAAGTGGAAACCTAGATCGCCTCTAGGGGAAAGTCTTTCGTTTTGCCCCCCGTGCGGCGGCTCCTTGTATGTGGCCAGCTCTGCCTGTTTGTGCTGCAGATGGGCCCTGCTCTGGGCGCGGGCGGGCCTGCAGCCATTGTGCAAGGTGGTGACGTGGATTTGGGGGTCCTCGGTGCTGCTCCAGTCCTGGAGGGTCTAGACGTGCGTACTCCACTATCCATGGCCTGCCAGCGTCCTTCTGGTTGCGGCTCCAGCCCGGGTGCTATGAAAGTTGCGCCCTTTTCCGGCTTTCTTAGGGCATGAGTTATGGAGGCATCACCTCCCTAGTGCCTCAGCTCTCCAACTATGCAAAAAACAATAAGACCACCGCATGCGAATTTTTCTAGCCAATGGAGGCTGCACCTAGAGGACCCCATATCAACACGCATTTTCTGCCAATCACACTTCTCTCTCTTCTACCTTTCCCCTCTAGCCCCACAGCTTTCTCAATGGACCACGATCTCTCACCTCCAAGAACCCGTCTCTTGCAGAAGCAACACTGACACCTGCGAGGCACCCGCTTTAGCACCAAGCTGGCATCCGAACCTAGCTGGACCATGGGGTAGTAGGTCTGGGGCGACGCGTTGTACATGCCCTAGCTCGCCGGCGTCTTGACGTCTTCGGTCTCGTCGGTCCAGATCTGTGTATCTCTGGATCTTGACTCGTCGATGTTGCCGGCTGTCGTCGCATCCTGTGTGTTGGTCCTCTACGCCCGGTCGTTGCCTCCTCAGCCCTGACCGTCAACCCTTGCCTCGCCCCTCCTTTATCAGACAGATTCAATGCTCACGCACCCGGCGGTGCCCGTTGCCAACCCCTCGGCTGCGGGCGTACCTTCCCGTCTGGATGTTGTGGTTCCATCTCGCGACATGTTCCTCGTCTTCGGATCCTGTCCTGACGGTTTTTGAGATTGTTTGGACATAGGCGAGGGCGAAATCTCTGCTCGGCTTGTTGATGCTGGCAGTGACTGACACCTGTGGGTGTCGTGCCCTTCTGGGAGGCGCTGCCACGGCCTTTCGTCGTGCCCCTCTTCGAGCACCGGTGGAAACACCAGACCTGATTCCTCAGATCGGACGGCGGTGATGTTACGTCGTCATTTCCCTTCATGAAGGCGTCATCTTGGTTGCTCATGGCGTACCCAGTGATGGTTTTCGAGACTTGGACATTGTTTCGATTTGGGTTGTTTCTCTTGGTCGGGTAGTTTTGCGCCGTGTTGTAGCTTGTGTTTTGGGCCGAGCATCCCACGTCTCTCTCCTCCGAGCATCATGCTTTCACCATCTTTCATTGTGTCATGTGTTGTACCCCGTGTTCTCATTTCAACCTCTACTATCAATGAGAAGATACGCAAACTTTGCGTATTCGTGAAAGAAAAATTATGTGGCCAGCCCCTTTGAAGGAATTAGGAGCTTAATAGTTCATACTACTGTATAACCTACCATCTAAGCTTTAAAGCATTCAAAGTTGTAAATCCTCATGATTTTACAGTAAGGAATATGTTTCAACAAGGAGAAGAAAGGAAAGGAAAACAGTAATAGGAACAGAGATGACAAATTGACAAGGATGAGAGGGGAAAATGGGAGAGCCAAGACGTGTTCTCCATCACCCACGGCCTACATATCACAAATGCCCAAACGACGTGCAAGAGACGGCCAAAGGAGTTGCGGATGAATTTCTTAACTCACTCTAGTTTCTTTCTAAAAACAACTCCTGTTGAAAACAACAAACTTAATTTCCTTTCCTTCTCTACATTAACATTGCAAGTGTCATACTCAATAGTATTTATTAGGACAGTGGTGTCCCCAGCCCACCAGGTTCAAGTCCTGGCGCTCGCATTTATCCTATATTTATTTCAAGATTTCCAGCGATGCGCGTTCGGTGAGAGAAGATGTTCCCGTCGACTACGAGACGCCTCAGGTGGCTTCGTAAAATCTCAAAATGATATGCCGGCTCAGTCTCTTGGAGGTGCTCATAGGGGTAGGGCGTGCGTTTGTGCGTTCATAGAGGTGAGTGTATGAGCGTTTGTGTCTGTACTGCGTTGAAAAAAAAGTAACCACATTTAGATTATTTGGAGTGACACCAAATTTACACAAGGAAGACGTCAAACTTGTTATCGAGGGATGACAGAAAAAACATTAAATCCATTAAGCATCGAGAGAATGGCGGCCAACCAGCTATGCCACGTGGGGCAAGCTGGTTGGCTCTGGGGAGTAAGCTTTTGAAATATATATTGTTTTAGATGGAGGTGAGGAATTTTTTTCGATTTTTCCTTCTTCTATGGTGGTGAGAAACCAACGCTTGCTGGTAGGCTGCCTTGGTAATTTTTTACTTTTTCCTTTTTACTTGTTTTTTAGATGGAAGTGAGGCTTTATTTTCTGAGATATTTTCTTAGATGAAGGCGAAGACACATGTATTTTTTTAATAAAAACATGCGCAAAGATTCCTCCCAAGCGGCGCCATAGGGTAGCGCCCCAACTACTAGTACTATACAATGAGTTATTTCTTAGTGCTATCTCTAGCAATTAGTGTATCTTTTTTATTAAAAGGAACAATAAACCTCCCCTTCTCTGCATCATTAAATGCACACATCTATATTTTATTAAAGTCGACGCAAGGCAACAATGCCAAAGTCATCAACAATCAAAGTACAAGACATAGACAACTGTGACAGAAACATTATAAGATATGAAGAAGACACCTACGACTAAGTCGACTTCTTCTAGAGGAACGCCTTCAAAAAGAGACAATACCCACACACCGCTGTTGCCACGTCTGGTCGAAGATAGCTAGGACAATGATTTGCATCATGAATGACAAGACCAACCAATCAAGGATTTGGACCTCGAGCAACATGGAGACTACGTCTTCAACGATGTAACGTTGCAAGTTCGTCACTGCTTAGTCCGACAAATGAAGGACATAACAAGAGATTTCATCATAGGTATGAAAAGCGGTGTTCCAAACACCACCCCACAGACGGACCTTCCGAAAGCTGCACAAGTCAGTACTTCACGTAGAACCACCGTGGTGTCCATTGGAAGAGGCCACATGCCTCTCCTAACATGCAACGCAACCATGCACCAAAGAAGCACATGTCCCGTAGAGCCACTTAGTCGACCGCCTCCTAGAAGGAGTATCCTGCCACCACCGGTGATGACGAGAGAAGGTAGTGGCACTAGCGGATGGGTGGGACGTCTTCCCGCCTATCACTGCCACGACCGTCAAGCAGCCACCAAACTTGTGTCGTGGATCTGGCTGCTTGCACCGAAGTTCGAGTCATCCATGCACATGAAATCCATCTTCTTACGTGTTGAATCACGATGCGCACACGACACGTGACAACCAATGCACAACTGTCGAGCTCACAATCTAGCACATGCTCCCTTTTCAAGCCGGATTGATCCATCTGCAGGGCGGCACCCACCCTCGTCACTACAATCTGCAATGGGGGTCGTCACATTGGCTAGGGAAGTTCTCCTCTACTAGCCAGATTCAGGCAAGGACGCCACAATTGGCCACCACCGGCCACCGTGCTGCCCATGCAGTGCTTCCATCGCTGAAGCCGCCTGGATTCGCCACCATGGAGTCCCAGCCTCGACATACTCGTTTGTCGTCTAGAGCCGAAGCTATAGTCAAGGTGTACGGAGTCTTATGGTCTACCCGTTGATCGCCGCATTCACTGAGAATTCAATTTCACCGGGTCCATGTCGGAGACAGCGGGGTAGTCGTTACACCATTCGTGCAGGTCGCTACTTGTGCAATAAGGAGTTTCACTACCTTAGGATAGTTAGAGTTACTGTCGCGTTTACATGAGCTTCCATTCAAATCTTGTCACACTTCTCCTTTCGACCTTCCAGCACTGGGTAGGTGTCAGACTCTATACATCGTGTTTCCGCTAAGCAGAGCCGACATGGCGTGCTTGCCAGAGGACACTCCCCCTCCGAGTGAGGAAATGAACCCACCACCACCACCTGTTGTACAAGCTTTGCCCACCAGCCTCGCCCAATGGAAACAAGGAGAGAGATGAGGAAGGAGATGGGGACGACGTGGCTAGGGTTTCTCCCGAGCCACTAGAGCGAGGCGGGCGGCCGTAGTCTGGGAGATGTTTCTGTTAGTGTATACACATAACATACCTCTCTAATTAAAATTTAGTACGAGCAACTCCAGCAGAGTCACCATATAGGCCCGGTTGGTGTAATAATCGTCATTATGGCAATTTTGGCCGAAAAGTCCACTCTGGGAGAGTTGCCATACGACCCTCGGCCGTCATAATTTTTGGAGGGCGCTCCAAATCCAGCCCATGAGCCTCCATATTTGAAGGTTGAGAGAGGTGATACAGTGTGCCCTCCCAAACAAATATTGGCGCTGAAGGAAATATGCCCTAGAGGCAATAATAAAGTTGTTATTTTATATTTCCTTATTCATGATAAAGGTTTATTACTCATGCTAGAATTGTATCGATCGGAAACTTAAATACATGTGTGAATACATAAACAAATACCATGTCCCTAGTAAGCCTCTACTAGACTAGTTCGTTGATCAAAGATGGTTAAGGTTTCCTAACCATAGACATGTGTTTTCATTTGATAACGGGATCACATCATTAGGATAATGATGTGATGGACAAGACAAATACGTTAGCCTAGCATTATGATCGTTCAGTTTTATTGCTATTGCTTTCTTCATGTCAAATACATATTTCTTCGACTATGAGATTATGCAACTCCCGGATACCAGAGGAATACCCTGTGCGCTATATCAAACGTCACAACGTAACTGGGTGATCATAAAGATGCTCTACAGGTATCTCCGAAGGTGTTTGTTGAGTTCTCATAGATCGAGATTAGGATTTGTCACTCCGAGTATCGGAGAGATATCTCTGGGCCCTCCCGGTAATACACATCATAATCTTGCGAGCAAAAGACTAAGGAGTTAGTCACGAGGTGATGCATTACGGAACGAGTAAAGAGACTTGCCGGTAACGAGATTGAACTAGGTATGAAGATACCGACGATCGAATCTCGGGCAAGTAACATACCGACAAACAAAGGGAATAACGTATGTTGTCATAATGGTTCGACCGACAAAGATTTTCGTAGAATATGTAGGAGCCAATATGGGCATCTAGATTCCGCTATTGGTTATTGACCGGAGAGGTGCTCGGTCATGTCTACATAGTGCTCGAACCCGTAGGGTCCGCACGCTTAACGTTCGATGACGATATTGTATTATATGAGTTATGTGATTTGGTGACCGAATGTTGATCGGAGTCCCGGATGAGATCACGGACATGACGAGGAGTCTCTAAATGGTCGAGAGGTAAAGATTGATATATAGGACGATAGTGTTCAGACACCGAAAGTGTTCCGGAGGGTACCAGATACATATCGGGTCACCCGAAGGGGTTCCGGGCACCCCCGGCAAAATATATGGGCCTAATGGGCCAAGAGGGGAAACACACCAGCCACCAGGGGCTGGTGCGCCCCACAAATGGGCCGGAGCAAAGGAGAAGGAAAGAGGGGAAGGGAGAAGGAAAGGGGAGGGATTTGGCCTCCCCCTTCCTCCCTCCTCCCTCCTCTTTCCTTCCCCCTCCGGCAGATAAGGAAGGGGGGGGGGTGATGGAAATATTCCCTAGAGGCAATAATAAAATGGTTATTATTATATTTCCTTGTTCATAATAATTGTCTATTGTTCATGCTATAATTGTATTGACCGGAAACCGTAATACATGTGTGAATACATAGACCACAACATGTCCCTAGTAAGCCTCTAGTTGACTAGCTCGTTGATCAATAGATGGTCATGGTTTCCTGGCCATGGACATTGGATGTCATTGATAACGGGATCACATCATTGGGAGAATGACGTGATGGACAAGACCCAATCCTAATCATAGCACAAGATCGTGTAGTTCGTTTGCTAGAGCTTTTCTAATGTCAAGTATCGTTTCCTTAGACCATGAGATTGTGCAACTCCCAGATACCGTAGGAATGCTTTGGGTGTATCAAACGCCACAACGTAACTGGGTGACTATAAAGGTGCACTACAGGTATCTCCGAAAGTGTCTGTTGGGTTGGCATGAATCGAGACTGGGATTTGTCACTCCGTGTGACGAAGAGGTATCTCTGGGCCCACTCGGTAATGCATCATCATAATGAGCTCAATGTGACTAATGAGTTAGTCACGGGATCATGCGTTACGGAACGAGTAAAGAGACTTGCCGGTAACAAGATTGAACAAGGTATAGGGATACCGACGATCGAATCTCGGGCAAGTAACATACCGATGGACAAAGGGAATTGTATACGGGATTGATTGAATCCCCGACATCATGGTTCATCCGATGAGATCATCGTGGAACATGTGGGAGCCAATATGGGTATCCAGATCCCGCTATTGGTTATTGGCCGGAGAGGTGTCTCGGTCATGTCTGCATGGTTCCCAAACCCATAGGGTCTACACACTTAAGGTTCGGTGACACTAGAGTTGTTATGGGAAATAGTATGTGGTTACCGAAGGTTGTTCGGAGTCCCGGATGAGATCCCGGAAGTGACGAGGAACTCCGGAATGGTCCGGAGGTGAAGATCGATATATTGGACAAAGGGTATTGGTGTCCGGAATTGTTCCGGGGGTACCGGGTGACGACCAGCGTGTCCGAAAGGGGTTTCGGAGGCCCCGACAAGCGTTGGGGGGCCTTATGGGCCAAGGGGAGGGGGCAGATCAGCCCACTAAGGGGCTGTGCGCCCCTCCCACCCCATCTCACGTAACGTGGAGAGGTGGGGGCGCCTCCCCTAGGGCAGCCACCCCTCCCGGCTTGGGGGGCAAGTTTCCTAGGGGTGGGGGCGCCCAAACCCATCTAGGGTTTCCCTGTGGCCGCCGCCCCTCCCCTAGGGAAACCCTAGGGCGCCTCCTCCTCCCCCCTTTCCCCTATATATAGTGAGGGAGAGAGAGGGCAGCCGTACACCTTCCCCTGGCGCAGCCCTCCCCCTCTCCAACTCCTCCTCCTCCGTAGTGCTTAGCGAAGCCCTGCCGGAGAACCACGAGCTCCACCACCACCACGCCATCGTGCTGTCGGAGTTCTCCCTCAACTTCTCCTCTCCCCTTGCTATATCAAGAAGGAGGAGACGTCCCCGGGCTGTACGTGTGTTGAACGCGGAGGTGCCGTCCGTTCGGCACTTGGATCGAATCTTCCGCGAGTACGACTCCATCAACCGCGTTCTTGTAATGCTCCCGCTTAGCGATATTCAAGGGTATGAAGATGCACTCCTTCTCTCCGTTGCTAGCATCTCCTAGATTGATCTTGGTGACACGTAGGAAAATTTTGAATTATTACTACCCCCAACAGGGGGCGCCGGCCATAGGAAGGCCCCAAGTAGGATTCGGCCTACTTGGGCGCCTCCTTGGCTGCCTACCCTCTCCCTCTCACCTATATATATATGTGTGTGGGGGGGGGGGGGTGCCCCTAGCACACACAGACAATTGCCTAGCCGTGTGCGGCACCCCCCTCCATCATTTACACCCCCGGTCATATTTTCGTAGTGCTTAGGCGAATCCCTGCGGAGATCACTTCACCATCACCGTCATCATGCCGTTGTGCTGATGGAACTCATCTACTACCTCGACGTCTTGCTGGATCAAGAAGGCGAGGGACGCCACTGAGCTGAACGTGTGCAGAACGCGGAGGTGTCGTACGTTCGGTACTCGATCAGTTGGATCGCAAAGAAAGTTTGACTACATCAACCGCGTTGTGAAACGCTTCCACTTACGGTCTACAGGGTACGTAGACACACTCTCCCCCTTGTTGCTATGCATCTCCATGGATATATCATTGCGTGTGCGTAGATTTTTTTTGTTTTCCATGCAACGATTCCCAACTGTGGCATCATGAGCCAGGTCTATGCGTAGATGATATGCACGAGTAGAACACAAAGAGTTGTGGGAGGTGATAGTCATACTGCTTACCACCAACGTCTTATTTTGATTCGTCGGCATTGTGGGATGAAGCGGCCTGGACCAACCTTATATGTCCACGTACATGAGGCCGGTTCCACCGACTGACATGCAACTAGTTTTGCATAAAGGTGGCTAGCGGGTGTCTATTTCTCCTACTTTAGTTGAATCAAATTTGACAGCGGCCGGTCCCTTAAGAAGGTTAAAACAACAAACTTGATAATTCACCATTGTGGTTTTTGCCGTAGGTAAGAACGGTTCTTGCTAGAAACCCATAGCAGCCACGTAAAACTTGCAACAACAAAGTAGATGACGTCTAACTTGTTTTTGCAGGGTATGTTGTGATGTGATATGGTTAAGACATGATGTGATATACGTTATTGTATGAGATGATCATGTTTTATAAGTTATCGGCAACCGACAGGAGCCTTATGGTTGTCTCTTTATTGTATGAAATGCAAACGCCATGTAATTGCTTTACTTTATCGCTATGCATTAGCAATAATTGTAGAAGCGATAGTTGGCAAGACGACCACGATGCAACGATGGAGATCAAGGTGTCGAGCCGGTGACGATGGATATCATGACGATGCTTTGGAGATGGAGATCAAAAGCACGAGATGATGATGGCCATATCATGTCACATATTTTGATTGCATGTGATTTTTATCTTTTATGCATCTTATTTTGCTTAGAACGACGATAGCATTATAAGATGATCCCTTCACTAAATTTCAAGATATAATTGTTCTCCCCGAGTATGCACCGTTGCGAAAGTTTGTCGTTTCGAGACACCACGTAATGATCGGGTGTGATAGACTCTATGTTCACATACAACGGGTGTAAGACAGTTTTGCACATGCAGAATACTTGGATTAAACTTGACGAGCCTAGCATGTACAGACATGGTCTTGGAACACTGGAGACTGAAAGATCAAACATGAGTCATATAGTAGATATGATCAACATAGAGATGTTCACCATTGATGACTACCCCATCTCACATGATGATTGGACATGGGTTAGTTGATTTGGATCACGTATCACTTAGATAACTTGAGGGATGTTTATTTACGTGGGAGTTCATTAGTAATTTGATTAATTTAACTTAATTTATCATGAACTTAGTCCTGATAGTATTTGCAAATCTATGTTGTAGATCAATAGCTCGCGATGTAGCTCCCCTATTTTTTTGATATGTTCCTAGAGAAAAATAAGTTGAAAGATGATAGTAGCAATGATGCAGATTGGGTCCATGATCTGAGGATTATCCTCATTGCTGCACAAAATAATTATGTCCTTGATGCACCGCTAGGTGACAGACCTATTGCAGGAGCAGATGCAGACGTTATGAATGTTTGGCAAGCTCGGTATGATGACTACTTGATAGTTTATTGCGCCATGCTTTAGGGCTTAGAACTGAGACTTCAAAAACGTTTTGAATGCCACAGAGCATATGAGATGTTCCAAGAGCTGAAATTGGTATTTCAGATTCATGCCCATGTCGAGAGGTATAAGACCTCTGACAAGTACTCTGCCTACAAGATGGAGGAGAATAGCTCAGCCAGTGAGCATATGCTCAGAATGTCTGGGTACTACAATCGCTTGAATCAAGTGGGAGTTAATCTTCCAGATAAGATAGTGATTGACAAGAGTTCTCTAGTCACTATCACCAAGCTACTAGAACTTTGTGATGAACTATAATGTGCAAGGGATGACGAAAACGATTCACGAGCTCTTCACGATGCTGAAATCGGCGAAGGTAGAAATGAAGAAAGAGCATCAAGTGTTGATGGTTAACAAGACCACTAGTTTCAAGAAAAAGGACAAAGGAAAAAAGAAAGGGAACTTAAAAAAGAATGGGAAACAAGTTGCCACTCCCGTGAAGAAGCCCAAAGCTGGACCTAAGCCTGAAACTGAGTGCTTCCACTTCAAAGGGAATGGTCACTAGAAGCGGAACTGCCCCAAATACTTGAAGGATAAGAAGGATGGCAAAGTGAACGAAAGTATATTTGATATACATGTTGTTGATGTGTACCTTACTAGTGTTCATAGTAGCCCCTGGGTATTTGATACTAGTTCAGTTGCTAAGATTAGTAACTCGAAATAGGAGTTGCAGAATAAACAAAGACTAGTTAAGAGCAAGGTGACGATGTGTGTTGGAATTCATTCCAAGGTTGATATGATCACTATCACACACTCCCTCTACCTTCGGGATTAGGGTTGAACCTAAATAAATGTTATTTGGTGTTTGCATTGAGCATGAATATGATTAGATCATGTTTATTGCAATATAGTTCTTCATTTAAGTCAGAGAATAATTGTTGTTCTGTTTACATGAATAAAACCTTCTATGATCATACACCCAATGTAAATGGTTTATTAAATCTCAATCGTAGTGATGCACAAATTCATAATAATGATGCCAAAAGATGCAAAGTTGATAATGATAGTGCAACATATTTGTGGCACTGCCGTTTAGGTCATATTGGTGTAAAGCGCATGAAGAAACTCCATGTAGATGGGCTTTTGGAATCACTTGATTATGAATCATTTGATGCTTGCGAACCATGCCTCATGGGAAAGATGACTAAAACTTCGTTTTCTGGAACAATGGAGCGAGCTAATGACTCATTGGAAATAATACATACCGATGTATGCGGTCCGATGAGTGTTGAAGCACGAGGCGGGTATCGTTATTTTCTGACCTTCACAGATGATTTGAGTAGGTATGGGTATATCTACTTAATGAAACACAAATCTGAATCATTTGAAAAGTTCAAAGAATTACAGAGTGAAGTGGAGAATCATCATAACAAGAAAAATAAAGTTTCTACGATCTGATCATGGAGGCAAATATTTGAGTTACGAGTTTGGCCTTCATTTAAAACAATGTGGAATAGTTTCACAACTCATGCCAGCTGGAACACCACAGCGTAATGGTGTGTCCGAACGTCGTAACCGTACTTTATTAGATATGGTGCGATCTATGATCTCTCTTACCGATTTACCACTATCATTTTGGAGTTATGCATTAGAGACAACTGCATTCACGTTAAATAGGGCACCGTCTAAATCCGTTGAGATGACACCGTATGAAGTGTGGTTTGGCAAGAAACCTAAGCTGTCATTTCTTAAAGTTTGGGGATGTGATGCTTATGTCAAAAGGCTTCAGCCATATACGCTCGAACCCAAATCGGAGAAGTGTGTCTTCATAGGATACCCTAAAGAAACTATTGGGTACACCTTCTACCACAGATCCAAAGGCAAGATCTTTGTTGCTAAATAGAGAAGGAGTTTCTCTTGATAAGGTAATTGTACCTTCTCTAGAATTGGAAAGTAGCACATCACAGAAAACCATTCTCGTGATGCCTACACCAACTAGAGAGGAAGCTAATGATGATGATCATAAAACTTCAGATCAAGTTACTACTGAACTTCGTAGGTCGACCAAAGCACGATCCACACCAGAGTGGTATGGTAATCCTGTCTTGGAAGTCATGTTGTTAGACCATGGCGAACCTACGAATTATGAAGAAGCTATGATGAGCCCAGATTCCAACAGATGGCTTGAGGCCATGAAATCTGAGATAAGATCCATGTACGAGAACAAAGTGTGGACTTTGGTGGACTTGCTCGATGATCGGCAAGCCATAGAAAATAAACGGATCTTCAAGAAGAAGACTGAAGCTGATAGTAATGTTACTGTCTACGAAGCCCGACCTGTCGCAAAAGGTTTTCGACAAGTTCAAGGGGTTGACTACGATGAGACTTTCTCACCCGTAGCGATGCTTAAGTCTGTCCAAATCATGTTAGCAATTGCCGCATTTTATGAAATCTGGCAAATGGACGTCAAACCTACATTCGTTAACAGATTTCTTAAAGAACAGTTGTATATGATGCAACCAGAAGGTTTTTGTCGATCCTAAAGGTGCTGACAAAGTGTGCAAGCTCCAGCGATCCATCTATGGACTGGTGCAAGCATCTCAGAGTTGGAATATACGCTTTGATGAGATGATCAAAGCATATAGTTTTATACAGACTTACGGTGAAGCCTGTATTTACATGAAAGTGAGTGGGAGGTCTGTAGCATTTCTGATATAATATGTGGATGACATATTTTTGATTGGAAATGATATAGAATTTCTGGATAGCATAAAAGGATACTTGAATAAGAATTTTTCAATGAAAGACCTCACTTAAGCTACTTACATATTGGGCGTCAAGATCTATAGGGATAGATCGAGACGCTTAATGGGACTTTCCCAAAGCACATACCTCAGCAAAAAGCTTTGAAGAAGTTCAAAATAGATCAGCCAAAGAAAGGGTTCTTGCCTATGTTGCAAGGTGTGAAGTTGAGTAAGACTCAAAGCCCGACCACGACACAAGATAGAGAGAGAATGAAAGTCATTCCCTATTCCTCAGCCATAGGTTCTATAAAGTATGCCATGCTGTGTACCAGACCTGTTGTGTGCCTTGCCATGAGTCTGGCAAGGCGATGCAATAGTGATCTAGGAGTGGATCACTAGACAGCGGCCAAAATTATCCTTAGAGGACTAAGGAAATGTTTCTCGGTTATGGAGGTGATAAAGGGTCATCGTAAAGGGTTACGATCATGCAAGCTTTAACACTAATCTAGACGACTCTGAGTCTCAATCTGGATACATATTTAAAGTGGGAGCAATTAGCTAGAGTAGCACCAAGCAAAGCATTAGACATAGAAATTTGCAAATATACATATGAATCTGAATGTGACAGACTCATTGACTAAACTTCTCTCACAAGCAAAACATGATCACACCTTAGTACTCTTTGGGTGTTAATCACATGACGATGTGAACTAGATTATTGACTCTAGTAAACCCTTTGGGTGTTGGTCACATGGCGATGTGAATTATGGGTTTAATCACATGACGATGTGAACTATTGGTGTTAAATCACATGGCGATGTGAACTAGATTATTGACTCTAGTGTAAGTGGGAGACTAAAGGAAATATGCCCTAGAGGCAATAATAAAGTTGTTATTTTATGTTTCCTTATTCATGATAAAGGTTTATTATTCATGCTAGAATTGTATTGACCGGAAACTTAAATACATGTGTGAATACATAAACAAATACCGTGTCCCTAGTAAGCCTCTACTAGACTAGCTCGTTGATCAAAGATGGTTAAGGTTTCCTAACCATAGACATGTGTTATCATTTGATAACTGGGTCACATCATTAGGAGAATGATGTGATGGACAAGACCCATCCGTTAGCCTAGCATTACGATCGTTCAGTTTTATTGCTATTGCTTTCTTCATGTCAAATACATATTTCTTCGACTATGAGATTATGCAACTCCCGGATACCAGAGGAATACCTTGTGTGCTATCAAACATCACAACGTAACTGGGTGATCATAAAGATGCTCTACAGGTATCTCCGCAGGTGTTTGTTGAGTTGGCATCGATCGAGATTAGGATTTGTCACTCCGAGTATCGGAGAGGTATCTCTGGGCCCTCTCGGTAATACACATCATAAGCTTGCAAGCAAACGACTAAGGAGTTAGTCATGAGGTGATGTATTACGGAACGAGTAAAGAGACTTGCCAGTAACGATATTGAACTAGGTATGAAGATATCGATGATCGAATCTCGGGCAAGTAACATACCGACTGACAAAGGGAATAACGTATGTTGTCATAACGGTTCGACCGATAAAGATCTTCGTAGAATATGTAGGAGCCAATATGGGCATCCAGGTTCCGCTATTTGTTATTTACCGGAGAGGTGTCTCGGTCATGTCTACATAGTTCTCGAACCTGTAGGGTCCGCACGCTTAATGTTCGACGATGATATTATATTATATGAGTTATGTGATTTGGTGACCGAATGTTGTTCAGAGTCCAAGATGATATCACGGACATGACGAGGAGTCTCGAAATGGTCGAGAGGTAAAGATTGATATATAGGACGATAGTATTCAGACACCGAAAGTGTTCCGGAGGGTACCGGGTACATATCGGGGGAAGGGGTTCCGGGCACCCCCGGCAAAAGATATGGGCCTAATGGGCCAAGAGGGGAAACACACCAGCCACCGGCCTGGTGCACCTCCCATATGGGCCAAACCAAAGGAGAAGGAGAGAGGGGAAGGGAGAAGGAAAGGGGAGGGATTCGGCCTCCCCCTTCCTTCCCTCCTCCCTCCTCTTTCCTTCCCCCTCCGGCAGATAAGGAAGGGGAGCGCCGGCCATAGGAAGGCCCCAAGTAGGATTCGGCCTACTTGGGCGCCTCCTTGGCTGCCTCCCCTCTCCCTCTCACCTATATATATATGTGGGGGTGGGGGGTGGGGCGCCCCTAGCACACACAGACAATTTCCTAGCCGTGTGCGGCGCCCCCCTCCACCGTTTACACCCCCGGTCATATTTCCGTAGTGCTTAGGCGAAGCCCTGTGGAGATCACTTCATCATCACCGTCACCATGCCGTCGTTCTGACGGAACTCATCTACTACCTAAACGTCTTGCTGGATCAAGAAGACGAGGGACATCACCGAGCTGAACGTGTGCATAACGTGGAGGTGCCGTACGTTCGGTACTCGATTGGTTGGATCGCGAAGAAAGTTTGACTACATCAACCGCGTTGTGAAACGCTTCTGCCTACGGTCTATGAAGGTACGTAGACACACTCTCCCCCTCGTTGCTATGCATCTCCATGGATAGATCATTGCGTGTGCGTAGAATTTTTTTTGTTTTCCATGCAACGATTCTCAACAGGCGCCACAAAAATTTCAAGGTGTGCGCTCCCTTGAGCCACCACCACATCCGACTGTTGCCTTAGCTTTATGCCACCTCCAAATATTGGACCGCCGTGATTTGGCCCGTGCCACCTCCATTGAGCCGTTCTCATACCTCCCATGTTTCGCCGCAGTCCCACGCCTTCTTCCTGTCGTCCGACCGTGCCACCCCTTCGGCCACGCGACCTCAAGGTTCTCGATGACTTGCCCGGAGGTACATTTCCCTTCCCATTCCTCGAAAATTTAAATTAGTACGACTCATAGTTTCGTGCAGAGGATCCACTTTATGTGTAGATGGATCCGGTGGTGGAGCTAATGTTTTCTTGATGATTCATCGTTAAATTCGAGCTATGAGTCCAAGAGTGAAATCATGGACGTTGAAGAAGACGAGGTGGTATTTGTTGGTTGCTGAGTGGATAACATCAACCAAAACAAAGAGGAAGCGCCGGGATCACAGGTTGATTGTGCGACATTTCACCCCGAGTAGATTTGCTTGCCATGAGCCTCTAATGCTTGACTACTTTGTGTCGGTTTCCACCTTCCCACGCACGTGTTCCGCCGACACTTCCACATGAACAAACGGTTGTTCCGTTGAATTGCCGATGACATGCACGCCAGTGAACCTCTCTTCTAACAACAGACAGATGTTGTCGGTATCCTGGGTTTTCCCCTTTTAAGAAAGTGATCGCGAGACTTATGAGGTTTGCATATGGCTCTCCTACATATTCATGTGATTCACTCTCTGAGTGGCCGAAGATACAATCATCAAGTGCATGAAAGTGTTGCGGAAATTGTTGTGCAGGTTTATGTATCACAAATATTTGCAAACACCCAATGCCGAGGACACGACCCGGATTCTAGTTATGCATGAAGAAATAGGCCGCCCTAGGATACTAGGGACTGTTGATTGCATGCAGTGGAAGTTAAAGAATTGCCTTGCAGCTTGGCACGGCCAATTCACCGGGCATTGCAATGATTGAACCATAATTTCAGAAAGTGTTGCCTTTGAAATTCTGTTGATCTGGTGGCATTGCTACATTGGGTTGCCTGGATTTCACAGTGACATCAATGTCTTGCAGATCTCATCTGGTTGCAACGCTAGCTATTGATACTTCTCTACTTTGCAACTTCACAATGAATTACCATTAGTATGTCCAAGTGTACTATCTAGCCGGCGGCATCTATCCATCATGGTCAACATTTGTGAAGATAATTTATAATCCTAGAGCAGGAGAAATAAGCATTTTGTCAAGGCGCAAGAAGCTCAATGGAAGACATTGCGAGGGCATTTGGAGTGTCGCGATCAATGTTTTCAATTGTCCCGGGGCCTACTCGTTTCTGGAACGAGGATGTCTTGGCAAATATCATGACATCTCGTGTGATCCTACACAACATGATCATAAAGGATGAGAGGGATATTCTAGGCTCCATTGAGTATGAAGATATTGGCACAATCATCAGGCCTCGTAGGCACACAAGCTGCATTCAAGCATTTCTTGGTAGAAGATTGAAGACCGAGCCTACCATCATCAGCTGTTGAGCATCATTGGTAGCTGCTGGTAGAAAATGTGTTTAAATTACTTTAATTTTTTTCTACTTGAACAATTTATTTGATCGGATTATTTGTTGCATTTGGATTAATGGTTTGTAATAATATGTTGCATTATTCTCATTATTTGATCTAAATTATTGCAAATAGGCTAGAAACAAAATATGACCCAATGGTAGGTGGGTCCTACTTGCAGGGAAAATATGAAGACCACATTATGGCGAGCGTCTGTTTGCGCACACCCTCTGCAACCTCCAAAATATAATGAACCACACTTTATATGCGTTACGTAGGCTGTCAATACGGTGTGTGTGCTAGAGTTGCTCTTAAAGAACATATGAGTTGAGTAAGAGACATCAAGTGTTAAGAGATCATCCCTTCTCTTAGTTAAGAGAATGCATACCCTTTTCTGATTTTTCAATTCTCCAAGTCAGCATTTATCGCCTTTTTTCGGCACTATATCTCCCTGTTTTATAAAGTAAGCATTTAAAGAGGCAATCCAAACTTGCATCCAATCATTTAAAGAGGATGTGCAAATCTGCATTTAAGGAGGCACTCCTAAATTGGCATCCAAGCATTACCCAGCCGGTGTATCATCGAAAGAAGATGCATATCAAGTAATATTGCGCAAATCTGCATCCGGGAAGTGGTGTGCGTCTTGTTATTTAAGCCACTTGTGGTGCGCCCAGCTGTACAAGATGGAAGACTTCGTGCTCCTAACCTCAAAGTCTTCTCTTTCGCCTCTTCAAGCACCATTTCTTAACTCCTCCAGCCCTTGGTCAGCCCGAATAATTTTTTTGCCAATCAGTTAGATGCTCTGGCTTGTTGCCCAAACAAGAGCATGAATCCCATTCAGAGTCCAGAGAGAGCAACGAGGGAGAGGATGCCGCCGCGCCGAGCATGATATGATATTGAAGAAGAAATTTCTCTGGTAATCTTCTGCCTCCCTTTTCCGGATTCATGATTCACACTCTCATATCACGGGTGCAGTGTTGATCATGAGTTCTTGTGGAATGTGGGTTTATGGGATCGAGTGACTTCATTTTGCGTTCTGAATAAATCTGAAAATGTACCTTGGGATGCTTTGCTTATATTTTCCTCTGAACTTGTCCACTGCCCATATTCCAAGAGTATCATGGTTGGAGACCTGAATTGTCTTTGACAGTTATATCTTTGTAAGATTGATGTTGTCTCACGTTTAGTATGCACATTTCATTTTCGTGTACAGAGCAACCTTCTGGCTAATCTGATCCACTGGGGCAAAGATGGGCAAAGTGCCATCACAGAAGGACCTCTTTGAGGTTTCAGGTCCTACCTATTTGACATACGTTAATTGGTAAGTTTTTGACAATTTTCATCGTTGAAATCAACTAGGAATAATAACGGCATCATGATTTTGCTATGGTTTACTATGAGCAAAAGATTCCGGGAACAGAAGAAAAGAGGAGCCTGCATTGGCAAATGCCGCTGATCTGATCACCTTTGCCATTTGATGATTTGCTCCGATCAGGAACTGCCCACACCACCAGCGATCGGCCATGGCGAGCCTCGTGCAAGGCGTGTACGTCCTGGAGCGTGACCGGCAACGGAACCGCCAGGGCCCCGACGCCCGCGCGCCGGCGTGGTGGAAGTTCTTCAACTTCGAGCTGCGGCAGGCGCTCGTGGACGCCGCCGACTCCTCCATCTTCGGCGCGGTGTACGCGTTCCAGCCGCCGTACCACCTCATCGACCCAGCGGCGGCCGCCAGCGCGCCGCACTACGTCGTCGCCTTCCGAGGGACCGTCACCAAGAAGGCCTCGGCGTCCAGGGACCTCGAGCTCGACCTCCTGCTCGTCCGGAGCGGCATCGAGCACACCTCCCGCTTCCGCATCGCGATGCAGACCATCCACGACGTCGTGGTTGCCGCCGGGGCGGGGCACGGCCGCGTCTGGCTGGCCGGCCACTCGCTGGGGTCCGCCATCTCAACCCTCGCCGGAAAGACCATGGCCCGGGCGGGCGTCGTCCTCACCACATTCCTCTTCAACGCGCCGTTCCTGTCGGCGCCGGTGGAGAGGATCCCGCACAAGAAGGTGAAGCAGGGCATCCGCATCGCCAAGAGCTTCGTCACGGCCGGGGTGGTCACCGTCCTGCACAAGAGCGGCGGCAGCAGCGACGAAGCCTTCGCGGCGCTGGCGCGGTGGGTGCCGAACTTGCTGGTGAACCCGGCGGACCCCATCAGCGCGGAGTACGTGGGGTACTTCGACCACCGCAAGAAGATGGAGGACATCGGCGCGGGCGCCGTCGGGAGGCTGGCCACGAGGCACTCGGTCAAGGACCTGCTTCTGGGCATCGGCAAGCCGGAGGGCTGCGAGCCGCTGCACCTGTTCCCTTCGGCCGTCCTGACGGTGAACCGCGGCCCGTCGCCGGACTTCAAGTCGGCCCACGGGATCCACCAGTGGTGGCGGCCGGACTTGGCCCTGGAGTGCAGGGCCTATTCCTACGCTTGATCGGCTGGAATATAAGGCAAACCTCCTTTGGATCCTGGTTCTAGAAACTGAAACTCGAAAATGATTTGTGTTGGCTGGAGAGCCTGAAACTGTCAACGCAGAAGAGAAGACAAGATTTATACTAATTTTGAACTTTTGATTCAAGGCATGCCCAGTAGCATACTTTGAGCAGAGATCATAAACCTTGGGGCTTGGGCATCTCCTGCCTGGATGCATAGTCGACATTTCCTCATGATCCAGCAACATCAGGGGTCCAACAAGTACAACCTCAAAGCAGAGCTCACTGTGCTGACATGACTGAACTTGGAGCCGACGGCGAACCAGTTCAGAAATAGATTCAGACTGCAGAATACTCATCTAACCCCTTTTAATCTGAGATAATTACACGATAGTACCACATTCGGGGCGGTGGTGGTGAATTGGTACAAAGTTTGGTAATTTTTACGTGTAGTACCAAGTTTGGGGCGAACCGTTGCAAATCGAGCTAAGCTTCGTATTTCTACGTATTGACGCTGGAACTGACCGCCCGGGCTCGCGCGTCAGCTGCCATGCTGGCGAATCGGCACCTGCCCGCTCGCTCGATTGGTGCAGTCCGGCTCGAATCGGACCGGCCCGTGCTCCACTCTCTCCCTCGTCGCTCGTGCCTCCCTCCTCGCTCCTCTCTCGCCGCCCGCAGCATTGCCGGACCGGACCGCCGCCGCCCGCCATGGTTTTCGAAGACGAAGCAGTGAGGAGACATCCAGCCTGCCGTGCATGCACTCGACCTCATCCACGGACGGGCTTAACCAGGTGAGTTTCCTTGAGCTAGGGTTAGGGTTTCAGATTTGGGGCTTTTTGATTTGGTTGATTTCGCTGGGTTTTGATTTGGGCATTTTGTTTGTATGAGCTTCTGCAGGTCCCTTTCAGCGTTGAAGATCCAGATTACCAGGGGCTTGAGCTGGATCTGATTTCCCCATGTGAGAAGCACGACATGGCATCTGAGAGGCTTGTTGCCTTTGAAGGAACAGACACAGGCAGGAGGTTTTTAGCATGTGCACAGCCGGTATGAATTGTAGGCTGATAGTGGGATATTGTATTTAGGTTGATATTGTCATATTATTGTTGGTTTGACAGTGGCATATTGAACATCAGTAGAAGGGCTGATTATTAGGGCATATTTAGGTTGGCAGTGGAATCTTTACTGTCATTTTGTTAGGGCTGATTATTCACTTTTGCAATAGCAGTAGCTTGTGTAGTTTAATGATGGTGGTACTGTTATTTTGCAGTGGCATTGTTCTTGCTATCATGTGAAATATTCAGTTTGGGATTTCTACAGGTTTTATGTTGCTGTTGTGGCATTTTTATGTAGTTGAATGACAATGCTACTGTTAATTATGTTGTTGTTACTTTTGCTCCTGTTTGGTAAAATATTGAGTGAACTGTTACTTATATGTTGGGATGCAACTGCTGTTATGTATCTAAATGCTACAAATATTCAGTTGAATGGATAGTATGTACTGCATATGCTTTGGCAGTTCACCAAGTTTGCAGTACGAGCTTGCTTTTGTTTTGTAGATGATTACCAAAATCTAGTTCAAATCTGTAGCTGAGTGGAATTTGGAATAAGTGATGCATTTGTTATTACCAATGTAGAAAGGAAAAATAGTGCTATTGCTCTTCTTCTTTATTTACCTGTGGTATGAACTAACTAGTTTTTTCTTCTCTTTTTTCTATTTTTGCAGGAAGGGGAGAATTGTGGGTTTGTTGAATGGGTTGATCATCAGTGGCCCCCAACAATGCAGAATGCATTGTTGAAGCTGTGGGCAATGGTTGAAGATAGCAAGAGTGCTAGGATGAATGATAATCTTGAAAGTGCTTTAACTATTCACCATCTGACAGAAGAGAAGAACAACCCGGAGGCCAACTATGACAAGTTAGTCCAAGATGTGCATGAGCTTATGAACTTCTAGGAGGAGAGGGTGGTGGATTTCAGATATCTGCAGTCTAACATTACATATCAGTAGCAATGCAGAAGTGAACTGGTGGCTGATATGAAGGCAGAGATGGCAAAGAAAGATGCAGAGTCGAAGAAGCTTAATCAGAAGTATCAACTGCTGGTGAACCTGACAGGAGCTCAAGCACTACAGGAATCAGCTACTTTGCCGTCTGCCATGGCAGACGGCAAAGGCAAGGATGGTGGACGGCAAAAGGCTCCGGCAAAGTAGGCTACGGTAAAGAGCTTCTTTGCCGTCTGCTTTCTGAAGCGGACGGCAAAGGGGCCTTTGCCATCAGCGGCGGACGGCAAAGAAAGCCGACGGCAATAAATTCGCTGTTAGTCCGTTAGGCGTCTAACGGCAGCCTTTGCCGTCCGCCGCTGATGGCAAAGAGAATCAAGCCTTTGCCGTCTACCACTGTAGGCAAACTGACCAAATGGGTCAGCTGCCAGGAAGCACAGGTGGTTGCCACGTGGCTTCTTTGCCGTCCGCGGCAGACGACAAAGAGCCCGTTGCCGTCGGTGGCAGACGGCAAAGAGCCCGTTGCCGTCGGTGGCAGACGACAAAGAGCCTGCATTGCCTCTTTTTTCTGTTTTTTCTTATACCCAACCATTTTCACAGCAAATAGATGATACATATATATTTTTCACATGGCAAGTTCACAGCAAACATATGAGATATCCAACACATATAATTTCATCATACATGCATAGTTCCATCAACCATACATAGCAAGTTCCACATACATGCATCCAACCATACATATTACGATAGTGTCATCCTACCATACATGCATAGTTCATCGATACAAAAGAAACATAGTTCATCCAAACAAGCACTCCATCTATAAAAGCACAAATGGAAAAGAAGCACTCCATCCATGCAAGCTTCCGTGAATTAAATCAAATCTACAAAATGATAAACAAGATGTTAGAAAAAGAAGAAGAAAAAGAAGAAGAAGAAGACTATAAGAAGTAAGCATACTTAAGTAAAATGGAGCTAACCTAGAAGAAAATGAAGAAGAAGAAGACTAGAAGAATACTAGAAGAAGACTAGAAGAATACTAGAAGAAGAAGAAGACTATAATTAAGCTTATTATGTAAACTTGGTCATTTTGTGCTAACATAAGTAATTTTGGAGTTAACCTATAGGAAACTAAGCATATTAGAGATAACTTAGCATATTAGAGCCAACTTAGGTAAAATGGAGCCAACCTAGCTAATTATGCCATCTTTGAGTGAACTAAGCATATTAGAGCTAACTTATGTCATTTTGGAGAAGAGAAGAAGAAGACTATAATTAAGCTTATTATGTAAACTTGGTCATGTGCTAACATAAGTAATTTTGGAGCTAACCTATAGGAAACTAAGCATAGTAGAGATAACTTAGCATATTAGAGCCAACTTAGGTAAAATGGAGCCAACCTAGCTAATTATGCCATCTTTGAGTGAACTAAGCATATTAGAGCTAACTTATAGCTAACTTATGTCATTTTGGAGAAGAAGAAGAAGAAGAAGAAGAAGAAAAGGAAGAAGAAGAAGAATATATGACATTTATGAGCTAATTTAGGTGAAATTGATCGTTTGTGAGCTAACCTAGGTGAAATTGATCGTTTATGGGCTAATCTAGGTAAAATGGGTCATTTTAGAGCTAACTTGGGTAAAATGCATCATTTTGGAGCTAACCTAGGTAAGATGGGTCATTTTGAAGCTAACATAGGTAAAATGGGTCATTTTAGAGCTAACATAGGTATTTGGAGCCAATCTAGGTAAAATGGGTCATTTTAGAGCTAACTTGGGTAAAATTGATCATTTATGAGCTAACTAAGGTAAAATGGGTCATTTTAGAGCTAACTTGGGTAAAATGGATTGTTTATGAACTAACTAAGCTAATTATGCTAAGTCTAGGTCATTGTGGTAAGCATATTGGAGGAAATAAGGCTAAGTCTAGGTCTTTATGCATTTGTTAAGCAAAACACTAGAGAAACTTACCATGATCATGGAGGTGTAGGAGCGGGCAGGCTCGTGCCGGTAGCTGGAGAAGGATCGTGCGATGCTTGTCTGGAGTTACGCTGCACCAAAGATCATTTCCAATGTCTCGTTAGCATGATGACACTCAAATGTTAAGACTAGCAAGTAATGTCCATTCAAATTAAACTCACCGTGGTCCCAGGAGCAATCACTGGCATCGGCGGAGCGCTCTGACCGGTCTTCTCGCACACAGACTGCACATTTGGTTTTGACGACTCAGTCATACTAGTTAGTAATGAGACAAACACTACATGAATGTTTTGGCTAATCTGCAGAAGAAACTTACCACAAGGAGCTCGTACATGGCCCTTGCCTGCATGTCATTCCGTGCCCTCTCCCTCCTCCAACATCTTTGTCGTCCTCTCCTCCAACTCCCGCTGCCTCTCCGCCGCCTCCGCCAGAAGATTCTCCGTTCTATCTCTCACTCTGTATAGCAGCCTGCAACACCACTCCTCGTTACCATTTGTAATCATTGATGGAAGCACACACAATGTAATGGAGAAAGATAGCTGAGTACGTATAACTAACCTTGATGGCGAGTTGGACTAGCCGTTCACGAGGCCTTATCTCAGGAGCGGAGCTCGACTGGCGCGCCTTGATCTCCGGGAGAGTGTTAGGACAACGGATAAGTCCATCTCCAATGGCTATGGAGCCATGGGACCTCCCGCCACCAGATATCATCACCAGCTCTGGATCAATGGGACCCTGGCTCGGGTTAAAGTCCTCCCCTTTCCTCGCCTTCCCCTCATCTCTATAGTTCACGAGCTTGTCGTGGGAGGAGATGTTGGTGAAGTTGTTTGCATCATCGAGGTCAGAAGGAGAGAATGCCTTGACTTTCTTGAAAGAGGCAGTGCGGGCCATGGCATACAGGTCGTTCACCTCTGGCACCTTATCCGCCTTATTGTAGCGTGCCTGAAAGAGAGAAACAAAGTAAATTAGCAATTAAAGGGCTCAAGCTAGCATGATGAATGAATTGCATGAATCATGAAGCAAACCACATACCCAGTTCCGCCCGAACTGATATAAGTTGGAGCTGCCTTGATGGTGTGGCACACCTTCCATTTGGGCACGTTTGTCCTTGGCCGCGTTGTGGACGGCTAGCCATTCTTTTGAACACCACTCATTGACCAACACCTCCCAACAATCCATCCGATCCGCACACCATCTCAGAGGCGCCTAAGTTAGCAAATAGAAACTTGAGCGCTACGGCTATGAATTACTAAATGAAGGAAGCAGGTACAAGGCCTTAAGAATTACATTCATGTACTGCTCCTTACTTAGGAACTTATCGTGGCACGCCGGCTTGGGTTTCTTGATACCAGGCAAGGCGTAGTAGTCTCGAACAGCCTGCACCCGAGCCTCGTGCCGTAAGTTCTGTAGTAGGCGCTTGCAGACGTTCTCGATAACATTTGCCGCCTCCTCCTCGTATCCCTCCTCACACCTGTAGAATGTCTGCAATCAAATGAGACAATATTGATTAGTACAATTAATAACTAGCTAGTTGAAGATTTTTAAATGTGTAAAGGAGAAATTACCCAGAACTCTGATCACCACGTCTGCCCTCGTGTCGCACAAGACACCGTCGATAATCTCACCCGACGGGGCCGGGGCAGCCAAGTAGTGCTCCCAGCTCAATCCAAGCTCTGGAAGCCGACCCTCACCAGGCAACGTGACAAACCCCGGGAAGTTTTGCCGGCAAAGCACTCCAAGGACGGAGTTGGGCCGGCGGACACTATGATGGTGGTCCCAACCCCTACAGCATGACAAGGCCAACACATTAGATATTTGAAGAAATGTGAATGCAGAAGGTACAAAAAGATTAAATGCACTTACCTCTCCCCATCAGGGTAAATCAACCACCTCTGCTCGCGGGTCGCCCGCACGGACGGGAGCCATGTACAACCACGTTGGTAGACGGTGCCCCCTCCTCCTCAATATCAGTCGGCTCCCCGCCATCATCAGCATGGCCACTCGGCCCCTCAGGCTCATCCGGCCAGGTACCCCATCCAGACGTGTGCTCCTCCGGGGTCTCGTGGGCCGAAGGCCCGTCGACCCAAGGCTCGTGGGCCGAAGGCTCGTGGACCGGAGTCCGTGTAGCCTCCTCCTCGGACGAGTCCACCCTAGCAGTCACGTGCTCGGGTGAAACAGCTGGGGGTGGCGGCGAGGAAGGCGCCCTAGCAGTCACCCTACCTCCTCTCCCGCGACCACGTGCTCCTCTCTTCTTCCCTCCCTTACCTCGTCCTCTGCTGGGCACCGCTGTCGACGAAGAAGGGCCCGGCGGTGTCGCCATACTGTCCAGCAATGCTCGGCGGAGAGTTGCGTGTGGAATGGAAGACCTCCCACCATGCGCCGACGAAGAAGGGGCCTCGGAGCGCTCCCGACCAGCGCCCACCATCTTTCAACACCTGCCATGACAAAGAGTAAACAAAATTAGTACAACAAAAAAAATACCGACATGAATAATAATATATGATGTTTTTCATAACAAAATCAAAAAATATATATGATGTTTAAATATACCCGATCAACACAACTATATATGACGTTTCTCATAACAAAATCGAAAAATATATGATGTCAGGGTGTCGGGGGTCGGGGTCGGGGTGTCGTGCCGGGGTGTCGGGGTGGCGTGTCGGGGTCGGGGTGCCGTGTCGGGGT